>NC_057814.1:522637095-522660128 GCF_018294505.1 Triticum aestivum | reverse complement strand
CACAGTCGGACGTCTGAGCAACATCACATAAAGGGCTTATATAAAAAGCAAATAACAAGAGTGCCACAGTCGGACGTCTGAGCGACATCACATAAAGGGCTTATATCAAAAGTAAATAGCGAGAGTGCCACAGTCGGACGTCTGAGCGACATCACATAAAGGGCTTATATTAAAAGTAAATAGCCGGAGTGCCACAGTCGGACGTCTGAGCGACATCACATAAAGGGCTTATATTTCATTATTCGAATTCAAGTAGCTCATGAATTTAAATCATCTCAAGGAAATACTCATGTACGTAATAATAAACTGGTCAGTCCATCCATAGGAATAACATTCAACCTGGTTTACCACTCATGTTTGCTCACCGGGGATTTTCACTGAGACTGACACAGAGACTGACGCTGAGACGGACGTTGAGACTGATACTGATACTGATATGGATATGTTGACCAAGATCCTTGACCATGGACACGGTTACTCGGATGGGTTTTGACTCTGCAGAGTTTGTACTTTTTAACCACAGCCAACGGATTTCAGTAGTCACAAAGGACTAGTTCCGTTTACGGTATTTTAGGAGAAACACATCTAACCAGTACACACCCATTCCACATTCCGCTGCCAGGAATCACCCTAGGCAACGTTCAAGAAAAACCTTAAGACGGGGAGGCTACAACCTCGCGTAGCATGGGATCAAATTTATATCGCGCGCTCTAAGGGGTGCCCCCCTCTCGGTCCCAACCGGAAACACCCATGCCCCCTGACCGGATGACGGGCTTTAATCCAGGGCCATGGAACCCTCATCACGGTCCCTCTATTTGGTGTGTACGAGGAAAGAGGTTTGAAACTTACTAAACCGTATTCTTTGTAGAAAACATGTGGCAGCACGAAAAGGGGACGGACGGTAACGTGGCTTGATCCACGTTAACACTGGAGTTTAACGGTTGACATAAGACTGGCATGCTTCAACAATACCATCTTACCACCTTTCATGTCACTACATGATCATGTTATCTCCCATCAAATGATCACATCAAGTTTCAAAGCATACTGGTAGTTGCCTTGCATGCAATATAACACTCACTGATGCTCATATAAACATGCCATGCACTAACGATTCAAGCAAACATGCAGAACACTCATCATATAAAAGGTTCAAACATGCTTGCCTGGTTCGGAGTAGTCGGAGTCTAGCTCGGCGAAGTTCGCGGTTCCGTCACCTCCTCCGGTATCTACGGTATAAAGAAATCGCATCCTAACGTAAATACCGAGTGTGCATAAAAGTTGTTCCAAATATTTTTCAAATAAATATGATAAAAACTAGACAGAAAAACAAAGGTGACAAAAAAATCAACTCAAAATCATCTTTTGTTTAAAAGTTATAAAGGTTTTAGTCCAGGGACTAATCTGTGATGAAATAGAAAATTTCCAGGGGCTAGTTTATAAAAACGGAAGACGTACTTTGCCCGAAGGCACTTTCAGAAAACGGTTCAAATAAGAGAGAGAGGCTGACGAGGGGGTCCCACCCGTCAGGTTTAAAAATCAAAACAGAGCCCCCGGCGCCCGAGGGCCGCGGTGGTCGACGGCGGCGATCCACGGCGAGGTAGGGGGAGTGGATGGTACCTACGGACTCACGGTGCTCTCCCGGACCTGTGGGTGGTGGAGTTGGTCGTCGGCGAGCACCACGTCGACGGCGACCTCCACTCCGGCGGACGGTGGTTTGGGCGGTGGTGGATCTCGCCGGGGAGGGCTGCAATCGTCAAATTGAGGCTCGGGTTAGAGGAGTGGGTGTACTAGGAGGCGACTGGCACGGTCTGGGAGGCGGGGTGGTCTCACCAGAGGGAATCGTGCCGGAGCCCGAAGCGGATCGGCGCGGCCGGAGTCTGGGAAGAAGGCCTCCCCGAGGTCCCCCTAGTAGCTAGGCGTGGCTCTGGTGAGATGTAGGAGTGGTGCTGGGTCGAAGGCGAGCTCGAGGCTCCTTTTTATAGCGGGTCCGAGGCGGTTGCCGAGAACGGGATAACTCCAGCGATGATTATGGCGAGGCAGTGGTCGAACGGGGTTTTAGGGGTTGGGGTAGCTGCGGATTGGATCACTGGCTTCATCCCGTAGCTAAACTTGGCCAGTCTTGGGCGATACTCCAAGTCTGCGACGGAACGGCCTCACGGGCTCGTCGGCGGCAGAGAGCGCGCTCCGTGCCTCTCAGGCCACGGCGACTGTGCTGCAGCATGCACGGGGAAGAAGACGGCCACACATAGGCTTCTGGTGGTGTGGGCGGTGCTGGACGGCGCCGTCCCTCGCTGCGCCTCTCTGGCAGCCACAGCAAGTGCTGCTGCCGCCGCTCATGGGGGCGATGCACCTTTGCCAGCTCACCGCCGACGCTCGCAACCGTCCAGGTGACCGTGCGGCGCGGTGGATAAGAAGGAGGAGCAGTGAGCAACGAGCCAACGAGGGCACTTGCGAGATTGACGCTGCCGACTGACGAAAACGACACTGACGACTGAACTGAAACACCGAACTCTGAATTTTGACAGAAACAGTGCACGCCAGCTGTTCGACGAAATGATTCTGGCATGTGAATTTTTTTCTGGAGTTGATCTTTGGTGGAGAGGTCTCTTGATGCATCTGGAGGCTGCCTGATTTTTCTCAGAATTTTTGGGGAAGAAAGATAATGAATTTCACCAAAAATGGCAAATCTGGTCCAAACTTGCAGCAAGTAGAATTTGAAAAATTTGAACTGTGGACCAGTGGATCTTGATGGATCTAGGTTGAGGGTACTAAGGACTAGTCAGAGGAGTTTGTTTGGAACCAAAACTCGAAAGGGATCTGGTGGTTCCTTTGTAAATCACCAAGGTTCAAAATAAAAGACATAAATTGTTTTGAGGATAAAATAAATAGGAATAAAATTTAAAAGAGTTTGAGACTTGCTGGAATAGGATGCTTGGCTTGACCCAAAGTGGAGGGAGGGGTTTTGGAAGAAATTTTTCAACCTAGGTCATGGCAAGAAAAGTAAATTTTTGAATGAGGAAGAATCAATCCCTAAGTCATAGGGTTATTTCTAAAAGAAAGGATTTCAAAAACTTTCCCAAAGAAAATATTTGTGTTGAGTCAACACTAAATGAAAAGCCCTCAAGACCAAAGTAAATGTTGAGAAAAACACATAAAATACTTGCCTTAAAGGTTTTGAGAAGGAGAGGTTTGAATTTTTTTTAAATAACCTCCTTCCAATAAAAGGAAAAATTAATAAAACCAAAGAAAATTTTTGGGGTGTTACAACACCTACCCCCCTTAGGAAAAATCTCGTCCCCGAGATTTCAGCTGATCTTCAAATAGGTGTGGGTACTCTGCCTGAAGAAAATCCTCTCTTTCCCATGTTGCTTCATCCTCGGTGTGATTGCTCCACTGAACCTTGAAAAACTTAATTGTCTTCTGACGGGTCCTCCTTTCGGACTCCTCCAATATTTTTATTGGACGTTCCCTGTAGGTGAGGTCTGGTTGCACATCAATGCTCTCATGAGATACATGCTTCTCCGGGTTGCTTACACATTTCCTCAACGGTGAGACGTGGAACACGTCGTGGACGTCTGACAGCTCTTTGGGTAGGTCTAGCTGGTAGGCCACTGTGCCTCTTCGTGCAACCACACAGAAGGGTCCAATAAACCTTGGGGCTAGCTTTCCTTTAACTTTGAACCGTTGCAGGCCCCTCATAGGAGATACTCGTAGATACACATATTCACCGGGTTCAAAGCTGACTTCACGATGTTTTCGATCGTAATAACTCTTTTGTCGGCTTTGAGCTGTCTTGAGTCGGCCCCTGATTAGTCTAACTTTCTCCTCAGCTTCCTTGAGCATGTTTGGGCCGAAGATACGACTGTCACCTGTTTCTGACCAATTTAATGGGGTACGACATCTCCGCCCGTACAAGGCTTCAAAAGGTACCATTTGTAGACTGGCTTGGTAACTGTTGTTGTATGCGAACTCGACATATGGCAAGCTTTCCTCCCAACTGGTTCCATAGGTGAGAACACATGCTCTCAGCATGTCCTCTAGGATTTGGTTCACGCGTTCAGTTTGTCCATCAGTCTGGGGGTGGTATGCTGTACTGAATGCTAGTTGAGTTCCCAGAGCTTGTTGTAAATGATCCCAAAATCTAGAGACGAATTGAGTGCCTCTGTCGGATATTATAGTCTTTGGGATTCCATGCAGACAAACTATGCGGGAGAGATAAAGTTTGGCAAGCTTCTGAGTGGTGTAGGTTGTCTTTACGGGAATGAAATGTGCTACCTTGGTTAATCTATCTGTGATGACCCATATGGCATCATTTCCGTGTTGTGACCGAGGTAGTCCGACAATAAAATCCATTCCAATTCCTTCCCATTTCCACTCAGGTATCCTGTTTGGCTGTAGTAGCCCTGCTGGTTTTTGGTGCTCGGTTTTAATGCATTGACATGAATCACAACATGCAATGAATGTGGCTATATCCCTCTTCATACCGTGCCACCAAATTTTTTCCTGGATGTCCTTGTACATTTTGGTCCCTCCAGGGTGGATTGAATATGGAGCGGTGTGGCCTTCGGTTAGAATTTGCTGTTTGAGACCCTCTATGTTTGGTACGCAAAGTCTGTCCTCGTACCATAATATTCCCTCATCGTCTATGACGAATTCTGAAGCTTTGCCCAGACTCACTTTTTTCTTTATGCCTTCAATGCTGGGATGTCCATGCTGAGCTTTCTTAATTTGTTCCATTAGGGTGGGATGTATTTCCAGATTTGACACGTTGCCCTCAGTGACCATCACCAAGTTGAGTTTGGCGAACTCCTGCTGAAATTCAGGCCTCAAGTTTTGTAGACTGTCGTTGCCCGAGCTGGGGTTTCGACTAAGAGCGTCTGCCACTATATTCACTTTTCCTGGATGGTAGTGAATGCCAACATCATAATCTTTGACTAATTACAACCAGCGTCGTTGCCGTAAATTGAGTTCTGGTTGTGTGAAAATATATTTGAGGCTTTTATGATCCGTATATATTTCACAACGATTTCCAAGCAAAAAGTGCCTCTACTCTTTGAGTGCATGAATGACTGCTGCCAACTCCAAGTCATGAGTAGGATAATTTTCTTTGTGTTTTCGTAGTTGCCTGGAAGCATATGCGACGACTTTGCCGTCTTGCATTAATACGCACCCGAGGCCCTTCCGGGATGCGTCACAATACACTTCAAAACTTTTGTGTATGTCTGGCACAACCAATACCGGTGCTGTTGTTAATTTCCTTTTGAGTTCTTGGAAACTTTTCTCGCACGCTTCAGTCCATACAAATTTCTTATCCTTCTTGAGTAACTGTGTCATTGGTTTTGCTATGGTGGAGAATCCCTCAATAAACCTTCGGTAATATCCAGCCATTCCTAGGAAGCTTCGTACATCTGTTACGTTGGCTGGTGGTTTCCAGCCAAGTACTGCCTTGACTTTTTCTGGGTCTACGGCAACACCTTCTTGGGTTAATACATGGCCTAGAAAACCTACCTGTCTTAACCAAAATTCACATTTGCTGAACTTGGCGTATAATTGATGTTTCCTCAATTCTCCCAGTACGATTCTAAGATGTTCAGCATGTTCTTCCGGTGTCTTTGAGTATACCAGAATATCATCAATGAACACCACAACAAATTTGTCCATAAATTTCATAAACACTTTGTTCATGAGGTGGACAAAATATGTGGGCGCGTTTGTCAGTCCAAACGGCATTACTGTGAACTCATATAATCCGTATCTGGAGGTGAATGCTGTCTTAGGGATATCTTCTGTCCGTACCTTTAATTGATGATACCCCGATCTTAAATCAATTTTCGAGAAAACCTTGGCTTGTGCGAGCTGGTCAAATAAATCATTTATCCGTGGCATCGGATATTTGTTTTTGATGATGACCATATTGAGTGCTCGATAGTCTATACATAATCTCAGTGTCCCATCCTTTTTCTTTGCAAATAATACTGGTGAACCCCAAGGTGAGGAGCTGGCCCGTATAAATCCTTTGTCCAGTAATTCTTTTATTTGCTTCTTTAATTCTACCAACTCGGAGGGTGCCATTCTGTAAGGTTTCTTGTAAATGGGGGTGGTTCCAGGTGCTAGTTCAATGCTGAACTCTATTTCCCGGTCTGGTGGCATGCCTGGTAGTTCTTCGGGAAATACGTCAGGGAACTCACACACCACTGGAACTTTTCTTAACTCTGAAATGTCCACCTTGTTCAACTTTGGTTGTCGTGACATTGGTCTTTCTTGAGCTGCAACTTTTATCGTCTTGCCGTGATGATGAGTGAGAATTATGGTCCAATTGAAGCAGTCGATAAATCCCTTGTTGGTGGTTAACCAGTCCATTCCTAGGATAACATCCAGTCCTTTATTTTCCAAAACGATGAGATTTGCCTGAAACTTTAATCCCTCAATTTCAATAATCACACCTTGGCAGTAACTCTGAGTGATTTGCTTATTCCCGGGGGACTTGATGATCATGGATTTTTCCAAGGGAAGCATCGAAAAATCATGTTGCAAAACAAAACTCTTTGAAATGAACGAGTGAGAAGCTCCAGAATCAAACAAAACCGTGGCAGGTATTGTGTTGACAGGGAACGTACCGAGTACGATATCCGGGGCATTCTGTGCTTCCTCCTTGGTCACATGGTTCAAGTGACCCTTCTTGTGATTGTTATTGGGGTTGAAGTTGTTACGCTTGGGAGCTGGATTATTTCCACCGTTGTTCGGCTTGGGGGCCGAGTTCCTTGGTTTTGGGCACTGTTTGGCATAGTGTCCTTCCTCTCCACAAGCATAGCAAGTAACACCTGGGTGATACGTAAAGTCCTTGTCCCTTGCATGAAAATGTTTGGTTGGTGTTGAGGATATAGACCTTAGAGTCACCCGCCAGGAGGGGCCGGGTTACTCATATGGTCGTTGCCAGAAGCCCGGAGCCAAGCTTGAAGACGATGGGCCAGAGATGGGCTAAGACCCGGATACGGCTTAAAGCCCGTAGTTACAATCATTATTATGGTTAAACTTGTAGCATAAGGCAAGTATAGTTGAGAGTCCGAGACGGACACTCTTATGAGCCGGCCGGGACTCTAAGGGCTGCTGGGTGTTTTCCTCCCTATATAAAGGGACAAGAACAATCTGACCGAGAGCCGGGCATAGCAAGTTTAACTCCCTGGTGATCGTAACCCTAATCAATACCATCTCAACTGGACGTAGGCTTTTACCTTCACCATAAGGGGCCGAACCAGTATAAACCCTCGTGTTCCTTGTCCCACATTAACCCCTTCAAGCTTCCTAGTTGCGATGGCTCCACGACTAAGTCCTAGCTCGAGGACATCTGCCGTGACAATTCCACGACAGTTGGCGCCCACCGTGGGGCCAGCGCACAGTGGATTTGAGTTCTTGAAGGGCAGCTTCGAAGGGCTCAAGGGATACGCTGTGGGCCGGATGACCAAGAGTCGTCACGGCAAGCTCTACATCGACGATGCAAACTGGGGCCCCGACGCCGGCTCAATTGAGTACGGGTACCGGGTCCCCTTCGGCGGAATTCATGTTTTCATTGGCAAAATTGGTGAGCCGGGCCCCGAGCCGGATCTTTGCGCCGATCTCATCGAAACGGCTCAGCGCGCACGACCCGCCCGGGCCCGGCCTGCCTTAAGGCGCGCTTTTGTGGGATGCATCCATGGAGGGCCCTCTGATCCATCTGGGTCTGGTGATGAGGTGGCCGCCGGCTCTGACGGCGACCCGTCCACCGATGAATCAAACTCGTTGTACCAACTTCAAGATGGCAGGCTCATGGGCTGTTCCGATGGTGACAGTATTCCGGACCTTTTTGAGCCACCAAGTCAGGTTGGAGTTTTTATGGCTGGTGCGCAGCCTGTTCAGAACCCCGCTGCTGGAGCAGGAAACCCGGTGCCTTCTCCGGCTCAGGTGCTAATGGATCTCACGGACAAGATGACGGCCCTGTTAGCCGCCACGGTTGACCCGGCGGATCAAGCTCAGCATGATGCGGAGGTGGCACAGTTAAAATTGGATCTGATAAAAGCTAAAGAGGATCTTGCAGCGGAAGGGATCAGGCTGGCTACGGAGCGGGCGGCTCTCGATGCCCAGACTCAGCTGATTCAGGCGCAGTCCTTCCAACTCACGATGGATCAGAACGCGGCCAATGAGGTCATGAGAAGGAGGCATCAAAAGGCCCAGTCTCGACTCCCACCGGTTTACGATCCACGCAACCTCTTCAACATGCCAGGTGCAGGGTCTAGTAACCCGCCAGGGGTCATAGCGCCCGGGTCTGGACCCCTTATTCAGCCACGAGTAATGGGGCCTCCCCAGGTGCCCCCTGCCCCGCTTCAGTATGTGCCAATACCCCCGGGTCATTATAATAACCCGCTGGTGAACATGGTCGCTGCGGCAGCACGGCTGGCGGCTCTCCCAGTTGACGGCGACTCTCCGACGGCTATTGAGACCCGCCGGGTCAGGGAACTCCTTCAGACAGCATTGGCGCAACAAGAGGCGTACTCCTACAGCCGGGACAGGATCCACTCGACCCCTCGTCCAGGCCAGAGCCCGAGTTACAGCCGGCACATGGTCTCAGCAACCGGCTCAAGTAACGTCCGATGCCATGACCCGCCCCCTGGCCATGGCCCGGCTCATAATGGAGCCTTTTATGCAGCAGAGCAGGACAAAGTGCGGCAAGAGGCGGAGCAAGTGCCTCAATTAACGGCTTACCAGACCCCCCCGGCTTATCCGACAACTTCCGTTGATGTGGGTATCCCTACCAGGACCGGGGGTGTCCCTTGTTTGGTGCCAGCTATCCGTAATGAACGTCTACCTAAGGACTTCAAGGGCCCTAGGAAGGTGCCTAACTACACAGCTGACTTACAGCCTGCAGCCTGGATCGAGAGTTATGAGATGGCCATGGAGCTACTGGAGGTCAGTGAGGTAGCCATGGCTAAGTACTTCACCATGAAGTTGGATGGGACTGCCCGCACTTGGTTGAAAGGGCTACCACCGAACTCCATCGGATCTTGGGCTGAGCTGAAAGCCCGGTTCAGCCAAAACTTCAAGGATACCTAGGCAGTCTATGTCAATTGTGGATTTGACTAACTGTAAGCAGCAGGAGGGTGAATCCACGACTCATTGGGTTCGCCGGGTCAAGGAGATCATACATTCATCAGACAAGATGGATGCCAGCTCTGCAGTCTTAATGTTGGAACAGAATTGTCGCTTCGTGCCCCTGAAGATGAAACTCGGGCGGCTTAAGCGCGACTGCAGTGACATGGGCACGCTAATGGCGGCTCTTGTCAAGTACGCCGATTCTGATGGTACCAAGGATCCCCCTTCAGATGATGAAAGGGCAGGGAAGGGAAAGAAGAATGGCAATGGCAAGGGTCCCCAGCATAACCCGGGGAACCAAGGAGGAGGCAAGCGCAAGGCCAATGGCAGCCTAGAGTTTGTAGCCAACGCCAGCTCACAAGGTAATAACCAGCGACGCAAGGGGAGACCCCCTCCCCGCGGCGGCGGGTCAGGTCCGACGCTGGAGCAGCTGTTGAATGAACCTTGTCCAAGGCATGGCTCTAGAGAGAAGCCATCGACTCATCTATGGAAGGATTGTGCAATCATGAAAGCCTTTAAAAACTACAATGGTCCGGGCGGCGGCTCAGGCGCCGGCGGCTTTCATGGCCCGGGGGGCGGCTCAAATTCTGGTCCTCAGAGTGGTCAAGGGGGCTTTAATCAACAGTCTGGCCAGGGTCATCAACAGCAGCAGGGAGGTTATCAGACCAATCCAAAGCAGCTTAGCGGTGGACAGTATCATGTGTTTACCACTAGTTCGCGAAAGCGAGATCAGAAGCTTCACAAGAGGGCTGTGAACGCGTTTGAGCCGGCGGTCCCATGCTACTTGCGGTGGTCTGAGCAGCCTATAGTGTGGAGTAGGGAGGATCACCCTCCCCGGGTGGATAACCCGGGCCACCTGGCGTTAGTGGTGGCCCCTCAAGTTGGTGGATATAAGTTCACAAAGGTACTCATGGACGGAGGCAGCAGCATCAACATCCTCTACTATGAGACTTTCCGCCGTATGGGATTGGTTGATAAGAACCTCAGCCAGTCAAACACTATCTTTCATGGTGTAGTACCGGGTAAGTCGGCTTATCCAGTCGGCAAGATCGAATTGGAAGTGGCCTTTGGTGATGAGAACAACTACAGGGTGGAGAAATTGACCTTTGAGGTGGTCAAGATAAGAAGTCCATACCATGCTATATTTGGACGGCCGGCTTACGCCAAGTTCATGGCACGGCCGTGTTATGTGTACTTACAGCTCAAGATGCCGGGTCACAATGGGACCATTACGGTTCACGGCAGCCGGAAAGTGGCTCTGGAGTGTGAAGAAGGCGATGCGGCTTATGCAGAATCTGTTTGTGCTACAGAGGAGTTGAAGTTCTATAAGGACAATGTTGACCCAACAGATATGACCTCTCTGAAAAAGCCGACTACGGAGAATGAGCCAGCGATGAAATTTAAATCAGCTGATGAGACTAAACTTGTTATTTTGTTCCAGGTGACTCATCTCAGCAGTTTAGCATCAGTGCACATCTGGATCCAAAATAGGAAAGCGCGCTCATCGAGTTCATCCGTGAGAATAGGGACATCTTCGCGTGGAAACCTTCTGACATGCCAGGTGTACCTAGAGAACTCGCTGAGGATACTCTCAATGTTGATCCGAAATTTAAGCCGGTCAGACAGTTCCTTCGGCGGTTTAATGAAGAGAGTCGGAAAGCTATTGGTGAAGAAGTGGCCCGGCTCTTGGCGGCCGGGTTTATCGTTGAAGTCTTTCACCCAGAGTGGTTGGCTAACCCGGTGCTCGTACTTAAGAAGAACGGCACCTGGCGGATGTGTGTGGACTACACGGACTTGAACAAGGCGTGTCCGGCTGATCCTTTTGCCCTCCCCCGTATTGATCAAATCACCGATGCTACGGCAGGCTGTGCACGCTTAAGTTTCTTGGATGCTTATTCCGGATATCATCAGATTAAGATGGCAGTTAAGGACCAGGAGAAGACAACGTTCATCACTCCCTTTGGAGCCTTCTGCTATGTGTCTATGCCCTTTGGGCTCAAGTGTGCACATGCGACTTACCAGCGTTGTGTACGGAACTGTCTTCATAAGCAGATCGGGCGCAATGTTCACGCATACGTGGACGATATTGTGGTTAAATCCATCAAAGAGGAAACCCTGATAGATGATTTAAGGGAAACCTTTGATAATCTCCGGGTCTATAAGATGATGCTTAACCCGGCCAAGTGTGTCTTTGGTGTTCCTGCAGGCAAGCTCTTGGGTTTCTTGGTTTCTGACAGAGGCATTGAGGCTAACCCGGAGAAGATCAAGGCCATCACCTCCCTGGCTAAGCCGGCGTGTATAAATGACGTTCAGCGCTTGGCGGGTCGCATCGCTGCTTTAAGCCGGTTTATAAGCCGTTTGGGTGAGAAGGCCATGCCCTTATATCAGTTGATGAAGAAAACTGATAACTTTGTCTGGAATGATGCAGCTAATACCACTTTTGAGGATTTGAAGAAGCAGCTAGCAGAGCCCCCAGTCCTTGCTGCTCCGGTTGACAAGGAGCCCTTACTACTGTACGTGGAGGCAAACGCACGAGCCGTCAGTGTGGCTATTGTAGTGGAGCGCAAGGAGGAGGGTAAGGAGCATCCGGTTCAGCGGCCGGTTTATTATGTCAGCGAAGTACTCATTGAGTCCAAGCAGCGGTACCCGCATTGGCAGAAGCTGGTGTATGGTGTGTTTATGGCGAGCCGGAAACTTAAGCATTATTTTCAGGGTCATCCCATCACTGTGGTCAGTTCTGCCCCTCTTGGTGATATCATTCAAAACAGAGAGGCCACAGGGAGAATTGCTAAGTGGGCTATAGAACTTGGACCTCATGGTCTCAAATATGTGCCACGCACTGCTGTTAAGTCTCAGGCCTTGGTAGATTTCATCAATGATTGGACAGAGTCACAAGTGCCCGAGCAAAAGCCGGATAACACATATTGGACCATTCACTTTGATGGGTCCAGGCAGTTGGAGGGCTCGGGGGCTGGCGTTGTATTGGCTTCCCCTAAGGGTGACAAGTTCCATTATGTGCTACAGTTGATGTTCCCTTGCACTAACAATGCGGCTGAGTACGAGGCCTTGCTCCACGGTCTTCGGATGGCTAAGGAGATGAGCTTGAGCCGGGTAAGGTGCTTTGGTGACTCAGACTTGGTGGCTCAACAAGTATCAGGCAAGTGGGATTCTAAGGATCCTCTCATGGCGGCTTATCGCCGCGAGGTTGATGCCATTGCTGGGCACTTTCAGGGCTACCAAGTGGAGCACATTGATCGCAGGAAGAACGAGGCGGCTGATGCTCTAAGCCGTCTGGGCTCTCAGCGGAAGCCGGTGCCGCCTAACACTTTCCTGGACGTCTTGTATGGCCCTTCAGTTAAGTTGCCTATAGAGGAAGACTTGGCTATCCCTGACCCGGAGGCACGACTGGTGGCGGCTCTTCATGTCATACCAGACTGGACAATGCCATATCTGGCTTATATAACCCGGGGAGAGTTGCCTGAGGATGAAACTTTGGCCAGGCAGATAACCCGGTGGGCCAAGTCAATGATTGTTATCGATGGCGAGTTACATCATCGTAGTGTTACAGGAGCGTTTCAGCGTTGTGTCTCCCCGGAGGAAGGTCAAGAGATCTTGCGTGAGATCCATGAAGGGGATTGTGGCCATCGCCGGCTCAAAGTCTCTTGTGGCCAAGGCTTTTCGTCATGGTTTTTATTGGTTGACGGCTCATGCTGATGCAGAGGACTTGGTCAGTAAATGTGATGGTTGCCAGAGGTTCTCACGACGGGCTCATGTGCCGGCTCAGGAGCTGAGGATGATCCCGATCACTTGGCCCTTTGCGGTCTGGGGGCTCGATATGGTTGGGCCTTTTAAAAGGTCCAAGGATAAGAAGACCCACCTCTTGGTAGCATTTGATAAGTTCACCAAGTGGGTAGAAGCTGAGCCAGTTAGCAAGTGCGACGCAGCCACGGCGGTTCAGTTTATGAAAAAGGTGATTTTCCGCTTCGGCTTTCCGCACAGCATCATAACTGACAATGGCACCAATCTCTCCAAAGGCGCTATGGAAGAGTTTTGTCAACGAGAGCATATCCGACTTGATGTTTCCTCAGTGGCTCATCCTCAATCCAATGGACAAGCTGAGAGAGCTAACCAGGAGATTCTGAAGGGCATCAAGCCCCGGCTTTTGGTCCCTTTGCAACGAACGCCGGGTTGTTGGGTGGAGGAGTTGCCCTCCGTCTTATGGAGTATCAACACTACTCCTAACAGGTCTACAGGCTTCACGCCTTTCTTCATGGTTTGTGGAGCAGAAGCAGTCCTTCCTAGTGACATCCGTCACGACTCACCTCGCGTGGCGGCTTGCGTTGAGACGGATAATGAGCAGGCGCGTCAAGATGCTCTTGATTTGTTGGACGAACAACGTGATGTGGCAGCAGCCCGTTCAGCGATTTATCAACAAGACCTACACCGTTATCATAGCCGCCGGGTCAAATCCCGGGTCTTCCAGGAAGGCGACCTTGTGCTCCGGCTCTTCCAGGACCAAACAGATGCACACAAGTTATCCCCACCTTGGGAAGGGCCCTTTGTGGTCAGCAAGAACTTGCACAACGGGTCATATTACCTCATTGACATTCGGGAGCACAAAGATTCACGTAAGTCGGAGGAAGAGACCCGTCGGCCGTGGAACATAGCTCAGCTTCGGCCTTACTACACTTGAGCCACCGGCTCTCGTGGTGTACATACTTCTCTCAGCCATGTATATATTATGATAAGCAATAAAGCAGGACCTCTATCCTTTTTTATCCTCCAAATATACACGTGTTGTTCTTATTGCAAGATTACATGATGATTTCAAGGAGGATCCGGGTTATGATCGTATTCGAATTTAGCCGTAAGCAGTAAAATCACTTGGGGGCTTCCTGTTCAAACATGGGTCGTATTCGAACCAAAGAGAACATAGCTGTCGATACCCACTTGATTGGCAAAGTGCCGAGCTCATTGGGAGGTTATCTTTGGTCATATTTGAATCATAGTTTAACCCCTCTGAGAACCGACGTGGATCGTATTCGAATCAGCGTCGTTAAACAATTCTTGAAATCACTTGGGGGCTTCCTGTTCAAACATGGGTCGTATTCGAACCAAAGAGAACATAGCTGTCGGTACCCTCTTGATTGGCATCGCCACACCCACTGGGGGCTATATGATCGTATCCGAATCTTGGCTTAACCCCTTTGGGCCGGGTCTCTGGTCGTATTCGAACCGGAAGCCCCTAAAGTTCCTCTGCTTATCACAAGTTTTCTTTGATTATGTCAAGGTGTGTACGGCCGGGTCTCACTTTACCGGCTTAACTTTGGTTTACAGTGTTCGTTGAACGCCATGGGTGTCATTACGACAGGTAAATCGGAGTTAAGTTACCAACCTTGTTACCCGGGTTATATAAACCGGAAGTATGCTTACATGCCGCTAAGTGTGTTGTTACGGCTGTGTCAAGAAGATAATTGAGGACCAGTCTCTTTTGATTCATATTCCGGGTTATCTATCCAAGACACCTGATTCTCAGGGTGGTAAGCTGCCTTGAGACTTGTGATTTGCCTTTCTATGCAGGATACTTAAAGGTACCTCTTTGAGGTTGAGAAAAACAAAGGGATGATTATGACCCGGAGAAATATTAAAGAGACAACTTCAAAAGACCTTGGCATTCAGTACGTGCACGATGGCACGGCAGAGATAGACTGTTGCACCTACTTTATTACAACATTCATCAAATCTAACAAGGGTGGAGCATTGTTTGGTAAACCGACAGCCGAGTTACGATGCCCGCTGGGTGGAAGTCTCCGGCTCGTTCCTGTCTTCTCCTCCGTCTGATCCCAAGACCTGGAAGGTTGAGGATTTCCAGTCGATGCCGCTGAGAGCCTCGAACTGGGCTTCCTCGTCAATTAACCCAGCCGGGTCAATCTCCGGGGCGAAGGTGTGCTGACGAGCCGGCGGGATCAGGTTGAGGGCCTCATAGCGAGGGGTTGGAATCCTCTGATTCTCCGCGTCATAACCCGGCTGGTATTTGGTCAGATCCGTGTCGTTCCCGATAAGGGTGGCCACTGGGCGTACCGCCTTCACGCAGGCTGCGAAATCCTTCTGGTCGAATGCTGAGCCGTCTTCCTTCAGGCTTGGGTAACCCAGGGCGATGTCTGCCGGGTCTAGATCCGGTAGGAATGCCTTGGCCCGGCTCAGCGCGGCGATTGCTCCGGCTCTCGCAGAGGCCCGTCGCAGCTCTTGGATCCGCTGAGGCAGAACGGCGAGCCGGCGCAGGACTTCGGCCAGGTGAGTGGGCACCTCGTTGGATAGGGCCACCACAGCTAAGGCACGCTGTGACCCGGTGTAGAGCTGTTCCACCAGGGTATACACGGCCTTTAACTTGGTGACCACGCTCTGGTTGAGGTTGGCACTTCTGGGACCTGTTTAACAGAATCAGATAAGCCGGCGGCAAGGATGAACAATGAGATATAAACATTCCAACATTGATGAAAGCCGGTGAAGCGACTTACCGAAGATGGCGGCCACCATTTGGGAAACCTGGCGCTTTAGGCCGGAGAGCTCGGCGGTCTTCTCAGCTAGAGTCTTCTCCGCCTGTTCTGCCCGGGTAACCAGTGCGGCGTTCTCTTCAGCCCAGGCCTTCCGCTCAGCATCAAATTCGGTCTTCAGCTTCTCTTGAGCGGCGATGCTGGAGACAAACTTGGCGTTTGCCTTCCGGGTCTCCATCTCCTGCATCTTCAGCCGGCTCTTGAGATACGCAAGGTCGGACTCTAGCTTCTTGCCAACAGCCTGAACAGATCCGGGTTGTTAACAGTCATTATATAAGTCCCAAGTGCTTTCCAAGCAAAGACACTTGGCACTTGGGGGCTAATGCATATTGAACGTATCTATCTACATACAGCCGGCTCAATTGAGTAAGCCGGAACCTAAGTCTACAACATATTCAAATCATAAGTCGTCGACTTGGGGGCTAGAATGGCAAAGGTAACTATGCAGTAAGTAAGAAGACAGCAGAAGGATACCTCAGATTTTTGTTGGATCTGGTTTACCATGGCGACCTCCGTGTCCCGGCTCTTGTGCACCTGGCTGATATAGCCAGAGACGAGCTCTCCAATGCTCAAGTTGGTGTAGTCGGAGAGGTCCAGGTTCACCCGGTGGGGCTGCAGCAACTCCCCCTTCGCGGAGCATTTGGCCAACACGGTCGGTCTCCCCGGCTCAACGAACTCCGTCCGGGTGATTACCACGTCCGGGTCGTCTGCTGGCGGAGCTGTGTCGGAGGCCTCCGGGTTAACCGAAGCTTCGGTTGTTGCCTTGGTAGTTGGGGCAGTGGCTTCAGGTGTCGTGTCCATTGGAGGGGTGGCTTCGGGGGCGGAGGCAGCTGGCGGCTCTTGAGCCCTCACCTCCGGTTCAGGTAAGTCCGGCACTCCGGCTGACCTGGTCTTCTTCGCTCTTTTGGTGAGCTTTGCCTGGGCGCTGAAAGGACAGAAACATTCAGCACAAAGAGAGTAAGTACAGACAAGTATAATGCGAGATGGTTGTCATTACCCGGGCGCGGTCTTGAAAGTCGGAAGACTCGACTGCATAGAGTCGCCCGAAGAAGGGGAGGTCTCCTGATAATTGGAGTCAGAAGAATTGAGTGGCTGACGGATAACACCCGCCAACGGATGAAAAGGGTACAAGTGAGAAAAAACCTCAGTTCGATACTTCCTTGTTGCGTCGGGTAACCCGGCGGAAAGATCGGTGTCCTTGTTGGTCCGGGTGTGACGCCGGCTTTCGTGAACCTGTCGCTTCAAAAGAAATTGAGGGTCTTGGTGAGCTAAAGGATGTGAAAAGCTTACTTTCCGGGTTACCCTTCGGGCTTTCTGCTGTGGCAAGGGCTCCGAGTCGGAGGAAAGTGATGTTACCTCTTCAACCACCGGGTTACTGGCGCCGGTGTCATCCTGTCAATGAGCAAGTGTTGATAAGGCGGACAGCAACAAACAACAAATACAGCAAGAATTTAAAGGCTTAAGGGTTACCTCTGACTCGGAGCTGTCGCTGAATTGCATCAGCTCCGAAGCAGTAGGTCTGCTTCCTTTTTTGCGAGGGGCGGCTTTCTTGGCGGCTTTCTTCGCCTTCCTGGCCTTCTTGGCCGCCTCATGGTCATACTTGACCCGCCAGAACTTATCATCAGCCTGAAAAATACAATGAGGAATTCTTAAAATAGGTTTAGATGAAGGTTATATGCCGATGAAGATAAAAAGTTAAAGTCAGCGGCTTACCGCTGGGGCTGGATTGGTCTTGCAGAAGGGGGCTAACCCGGTCCTTCCGCAGTCTGCCAGGCTCTCGTTTAAAAGAGCCTTGGTCTCCTCCTCTGCAACGTCTTCTGGAAGATCATTGCAGCCGTGCCTCTGAGGGTCATCCTTTCGCCCGGTGTACTCACACATTAAGCCGGGGCGGCGGCTCAATGGGATCACCCGCCATGAGATCCAGACCCGGACCAGGTCGATTCCGTTCAGACCGTTGCCCAGGAGGGCCTTGATTTTATTGATAGTAGGAAGCAGAGGCTGGCGCTCCGCTGGAGTCAGCTTGTCCGACAGTGGGTGAGTCGGCTCTAGGCGTGTTGGGCGAAAGCCGGGCAGCGGGCTTTCGTCAGCCGGAGACGTGTCTTGGCAGTAGAACCAAGTGATGTTCCAGTCCTTGGGGTGGCTCGGCGGCTCTGCATAAGGGAACAGACAATCCCTACGCCGCTGGATGGAAATGCCACCTAACTCCAGACTTGGCCCATTGGCACACTCATTCTGGCGGTTTAAGTAAAACAGCTCTCTGAAGAGCAGCAGATTTGGCTCTTCTCCAAGGTAAACTTCGCAGAAGACTTGAAAATTGCAGATGTTGGATACGGAGTTGGGTCCTATATCTTGAGGCCGCAAGTCGAAGAAGTTGAGCACATGTCTAAAAAACTTTGAGCCGGGCGGTGCGAAGCCCCGGCTCATATGATCTGCGAAGATCACTACCTCCCCGTCCCTTGGCTGTGGTCTCTCTTCTGACGGGTCAGGGGCACGGTAGGACATGATTTCCTTCTTAGGCAAATATCCGGACTTAACAAAATTGGCTAGGGTCTCGTTGGTGACGTTGGACCTCATCCAGTTGCAAGTGATGGGAGCCTTGGGAGGCATGGTGAAAGTTGGTGGTCTATGACAAAAAGGAAAAATGTCCGGGTTAATTATAAGCCGGAGATCTACAGTTCAAAACTAAGGTGGCGGCTTATGAAGGGGACTAATGATACATATTCAGGTACAGTGGGTTATTTAAGCCGCAGGGGCATTCAGATTAAGTTGGTTATCTACGGCCTTACTACAGTTAAGCCGGAGGATTCTACGAAGCATGGTTTTCTTTAAACCGGAGGATTCTACAGCGCGTGGGTTCTTTAACCCGGAATCGTAAGCCGCCAAGATTCAATGGTTGCAGTTTTTACTAAGTGTGGTAAAACAGGTTTCACATGTTGCAGTAACTTTTTTGGATCAAAATGGTCGGGTGGAATGAAAATTTTCTAGACCTAGAAACAGACGAGCGGATGTTCTTGAGCTCGAACAAAGCATCTGTACAATGGAAAGAGATCTACCGGCATTTGAAATGAGGCCTAAACAACTGCCGCACTAGTTGTATACAAGGCTAACGATCAAACAAGGGCAGTGACTACGAGAACTACCGAAGCTTGTGGCAATGGCGATGAACACGAAGAACACGGCGAACCCTACTGCAGATCTACTCTACGGGGTGGTGAGAACTTACCGGAGCTGAAGAGGTGCGGGAGTCGCCGCCGTTTATCTGGTCCGAGTCAGGGTGATGCAGCGGCCAAGGTTGACGAAGACCGGAGGCGAGACGGCGGCGGCGGAGTGCGAGCTCAGTGAGAAAGGCAGCAGCGCGAGGAGGAAGAAGGAAGCGTGAGAAGAGCCTGTCGGGCCGGCCTATTTATAAGGAAAGGTCATAAGTGGGCGCGAGATTCAAGGAGACCACGACGTGGTTATCTCCCCCCCAACGACGCCTCGATTTTCGGAATGACAGTAAAAGCAAAGATCCGTTGCGGATCTGGCGGAGTAAAAAACGGACTTAATGGAGGATGACGTCACGGCGGATTATCCGGAGTCCAGAGGATGACGTCACTCCGGGTTATGGCCTTCACATGAATGGTAAGCCGGAGATTTTTTCTGTCAGAAGCGTTGAAGATTGACATGAGCCGGCTCAAATCAATCTGGGGCCTAATGTTGAGGATATAGACCTTAGAGTCACCCGCCAGGAGGGGCCGGGTTACTCATATGGTCGTTGCCAGAAGCCCGGAGCCAAGCTTGAAGACGATGGGCCAGAGATGGGCTAAGACCCGGATACGGCTTAAAGCCCGTAGTTACAATCATTATTATGGTTAAACTTGTAGCATAAGGCAAGTATAGTTGAGAGTCCGAGCCGGACACTCTTATGAGCCGGCCGGGACTCTAAGGGCTGCTGGGTGTTTTCCTCCCTATATAAAGGGACGACCCGGCAGCGGTTTAGGGACAAGAACAATCTGACCGAGAGCCGGGCATAGCAAGTTTAACTCCCTGGTGATCGTAACCCTAATCAATACCATCTCAACTGGACGTAGGCTTTTACCTTCACCGTAAGGGGCCGAACCAGTATAAACGCTCGTGTTCCTTGTCCCACATTAACCCCTTCAAGCTTCCTAGTTGCGATGGCTCCACGACTAAGTCCTAGCTCGAGGACATCTGCCGTGACAATTCCACGACAGTTGGGCTTGGAACATTGGTCGTGGATTTGTTCGCTCCATTTTTCTGAAAGTCAGTCTTGTTCCGGTTGTTACGAGCATGTGTAGTCTTGTCCCTTTTGCGCTTGCGAATATCCTCCAAGCTGCGGCGCTCATTTTCCAATGTAATTGCCTTGTCCACAAGTGTTTTGAAATCTGGAAAGGTGTGTACGACCAACTGGCATTTAAGTGCTGGCGTCAGACCGTCCAAAAATTTCTCCATCTTTTTATTTTCAGTCATATGCTCTTCGTTGGCATAACGAGATAATTGAGTAAACTGACTATTGTACTCAGTCACTGTCATGCTTCTCTGCTTGAGGTCATCAAACTCCCTTTTCTTGATCTTCATAATGCTTTTGGGAATGTGCGCCCCACGAAAACCTTCTTTAAATTCTTCCCAGGTGATGTTATTTTCATTGGGGTGCATGTGTAGAAAATTTTCCCACCATGATGCAGCTGCTCCAGTGAGGTAGTGAGGTGCATAAAGTACCTTCTCACGGTCCGAACATTGTGCAATAATTAATTTCCCTTTCAATGTCTCGAAGCCAATCATCGGCCTCAAGCGGTCTATCAGTGTGAGCGAACGTTGGGGGACGTGTCTTTTGTAGTTCAGACAATTTGGAATGCTGCTGGTATGGTTCACGGTGATTTCCCATATTGATAACATGGTTCATCATTTCTTGATGCTGCTGCTGGCTTTGCTCATAAAGGCGGCATACTTGAGAAAATGCCGCTTCACTGCCTTGCTGACTTGACTGCCCCTGTGTGAAGTTGTTGCTTGTCTGGGTACCACAATTTTCTTCCGGCGGACTTGGCATGTAACGAGTCCAGGGACGAGGCATTTTCCACTCTGGGGTATTTTTGCAAAACTCATGAGAAAAACTGAGTGGCAAAATGAATAATTTTGCAAAGGCGGAATTTTTTAAAAACTCCAAGATTTTTCAAGAAAAATACTTGATTGCGCATGGAGAAGGACTGCTCAGTACATATCTTACACGCGGGTCGTATTTAAACAATACATCACTCAGGATGTGCGTACACATTCCTGACATGTTATTTAGGCTAGTGCACTTCTCCGAGTTCCTACATGATGCGCACACAAACTACTTCTCACCAAACCTATGTACATATACACATATCATACAAGCTGGCACATCGCACGGCTGCTAGGCGCACTTAGTCAGAGATGGTGAAAACTTCCCTCGGCCTGCCGAGGGTAAGACCCAGTGGTGCAGGAGACTCAACCTCCTCCTCACTAATAGGCTCCAGTCGCGAAGTACTGCGTTGAGGAGTTGGTGCGGGTGCGGCAGGTGGTGCAGCTCTGATTGGAGTAGGAGCAATGACTTGGTCAAACTCCTCAGTGGTAGGCAGGCGGCGAGCGGTGGCTAAAATGGCAGGTGCATAGGATGCTGAGGACGAGATGTAAGTCAGTGGTGGTGCCGTGTGGAGAAGCTCCCTCCTGTTGGCGGAACAGCCCTGAACTGAGTCCATACGGGCCGCCACAAGGTCGTCCACGAGGTTATCAAAAGCTGCCTCAAGAGCTTTGAGATCCTCAACAAGCATCTCAATAGCCTCATCTCTCTCTCCCCTAGGGAAAGCAAATGCATAGTGACAAGTATATGGCACATGGCATGGGAGGTAGCGGTAGCGACGAGTCTTCATCGTAGGAAGAGCATCCCGGAGACGAGCTATCGCCTCACGGGCAGCCATCTGCATGGCATGCCTCTCCGTAGGCATGGCCCTTCCCACAAAACGGAAGTGGCGAGACGCAGAACGTCCTCCCTTGAATTGCACCGCGGCCTGGTGCATAGACACGCTGTCGCTGATCTTGTGCTGGTAGAGTGTGAACTCTGGACGAGTCGATGGCCCGATCGCGAGCTTGGTGATGGAGACGAGAAGCTTGATAAACCACTCAGGTACATTGGCGAACACCTGAGATTCGCAGTCGCTGCCAGCCATCTACAAAGGTAGACAAAAATTCTGAATAGTCAAATCATAAATTTATGATGACCAACAGAAAATTGCTACATTTGCAAAATGTTGAAAAAGCACTGAAGACGCTAATAACCGATTAGCGATCGCACCTAGTGGCTTCCTACAGTCAGCCTGGCTCTGATACCAAGGTTGTCAGGACCGGTTTTCTAATAAAACATTTATTGAGAAACCGACCCTTATATCGGACCAGTATAGAAGAATCCTTCTTACTGGTGGACAAATCCTTGATACAGAAATCCAGAAGTACTAAATATTATACAAGGTTGAGCTGAGGTTGCTCAACAATTTATTGCAAGCATGCCGATATAATACATAAGGGCGGATATGAAACAAGGAGTATGGTGGCATAACTACTGACTCGTAATAAAAGTGGTGGTGGATAGGTCACAGTGAAGTGGGTGACATGACTCCTAAATCTTACAACTCATCGAGCGTCGGAGTGAGGCTCGATGACTTTTATTCTGGGTGGCGGAAGCGTATATAATACAAGTGACCAATTCCAGGATTGCACGGGACTGACTGGGACTCCTCTAGGCGTCGGACTCGCTATCGAACTCTTCATCCATAAGATCGCCTTCGTCAACATCTGGCCAAATCAACAAGCCAGGTGAGTACTTTGAAAGTACTCGCAAGACAGTTTGGACATAAGATATAACAAATGCAAGCATGATGCACATGAGCAAATTAGTAATGCGCACTCAGATAATAAATTGCACTGCATGATAAATAAAAAAAGGAAGTCAGGCGGTAGTCCTCCCAAAATCCCAATAAAATAGCTGCAGACCGATCGGGTGTCTGAAGCGACGCCTCGAAAGGTAAAAATAAATTAACAATGCCGCAGTCGGGCGTCAGAGCGACACCACATAAAGGGCTCATATTGAAATATAAACGATAGTGTGTGCCACAGTCGGACGTCTAAGCGACATCACATAAAGGGCTTATATCAAAAGTAAATAACAAGAGTGCCACAGTCGGACGTCTGAGCGACATCACATAAAGGGCTTATATCAAAAGTAAATAACAAGAGTGCCACAGTCGGACGTCTGAGCGACATCACATAAAGGGCTTATATCAAAAGTAAATAGCAAGAGTGCCACAGTCGGACGTCTGAGTGACATCACATAATGGG
>NC_057814.1:522620871-522637025 GCF_018294505.1 Triticum aestivum | reverse complement strand
ACAATGCCGCAGTCGGGCGTCAGAGCGACACCACATAAAGGGCTCATATTGAAATATAAACGATAGTGTGTGCCACAGTCGGACGTCTAAGCGACATCACATAAAGGGCTTATATCAAAAGTAAATAACAAGAGTGCCACAGTCGGACGTCTGAGCGACATCACATAAAGGGCTTATATCAAAAGTAAATAGCAAGAGTGCCACAGTCGGACGTCTGAGTGACATCACATAATGGGCTTATATTAAAAGTAAATAGCCAGAGTGCCACAGTTGGACGTCTGAGCGACATCACATAAAGGGCTTATATTTCATTATTCGAATTCAAGTAGCTCATGAATTTAAATCATCTCAAGGAAATACTCATGTACGTAATAATAAACTGGTCAGTCCATCCACATGAATAACATTCAACCTGGTTTACCACTCATGTTTGCTCACCGGGGATTTTCACTGAGACTGACACAGAGACTGACGCTGAGACGGACGTTGAGACTGATACTGATACTGATATGGATATGTTGACCAAGATCCTTGACCATGGACACGGTTACTCGGATGGGTTTTGACTCTGCAGAGTTTGTACTTTTTAACCACAGCCAACGGATTTCAGTAGTCACAAAGGACTAGTTCCGTTTACGGTATTCTAGGAGAAACACATCTAACCAGTACACACCCATTCCACATTCCGCTGCCAGGAATCACCCTAGGCAACGTTCAAGAAAAACCTTAAGACGGGGAGGCTACAACCTCGTGTAGCATGGGATCAAATTTATATCGCGCGCTCTAAGGGGTTCCCCCCTCTCGGTCCCAACCGGAAACACCCATGCCCCTGACCGGATGACGGGCTTTAATCCAGGGCCATGGAACCCTCATCACGGTCCCTCTATTTGGTGTGTACGAGGAAAGAGATTTGCAACTTACTAAACCGTATTCTTTGCAGAAAACATGTGGCAGCACGAAAAGGGGACGGACGGTAACGTGGCTTGATCCACGTTAACACTGGAGTTTAACGGTTGACATAAGACTGGCATGCTTCAACAATACCATCTTACCACCTTTCATGTCACTACATGATCATGTTATCTCCCATCAAATGATCACATCAAGTTTCGAAGCATACTGGTAGTTGCCTTGCATGCAATATAACACTCACTGATGCTCATATAAACATGCCATGCACTAACTATTCAAGCAAACATGCAAAACACTCATCATATCAAAGGTTCAAACATGCTTGCCTGGTTCGGAGTAGTCGGAGTCTAGCTCGGCGAAGTTCGCGGTTCCGTCACCTCCTCCGGTATCTACGGTATAAAGAAATCGCATCCTAACGTAAATACCGAGTGTGCATAAAAGTTGTTTCAAATATTTTTCAAATAAACATGATAAAAAACTAGACAGAAAAACAAAGGTGACAGAAAAAAAAATCAACTCAAAATCATCTTTTGTTTAAAAGTTATAAAGGTTTTAGTCCAGGGACTAATCTGTGATGAAATAGAAAATTTCCAGGGGCTAGTTTATAAAAACGGAAGACGTACTTTGCCCGAAGGCGCTTTCAGAAAACGGTTCGAATAAGAGAGATAGGCTGACGAGGGGGTCCCACCCGTCAGGTTTAAAAATCAAAACAGAGCCCCCGGCGCCCGAGGGCCGCGGTGGTCGCCGGCGGCGATCCACGACGAGGTAGGGGGAGTGGATGGTACCCACGGACTCACGGTGCTCTCCCGCACCTGTGGGTGGTGGAGTTGGTCGTCGGCGAGCACCACGTCGACGGCGGCCTCCACTCCGGCGGACGGTGGTTTGGGCGGTGGTGGATCTCGCCGGGGAGGGCTGCAATCGTCAAATTGAGGCTCGGGTTAGAGGAGTAGGTGTACTAGGAGGCGACTGGCACGGTATGGGAGGCGGGGGTGGTCTCACCAGAGGGAATCATGCCGGAGCCCGAAGCGGATTGGGGCGGCCAGAGTCGGGGAAGAAGGCCTCCCCGAGGTCCCCCTAGTAGCTAGGCGTGGCTCTGGTGAGATGTACGAGTGGTGCTGGGTCGAAGGCGAGCTCGAGGCTCCTTTTTATAGCCGGTCCGAGGCGGTTGCCGAGAACGGGATAACTCCGGTGATGATTACGGCGAGGCAGTGGTCGAACGGGGTTTTAGGGGTCGGGGCAGCTGCGGATTGGATCACTGGCTTCATCCCGTAGCTAAACTTGGCCAGACTTGGGCGATACTCGAAGTCTTCGACGGAACGGCCTCACGGGCTCGTCGGCGGCAGAGAGCGCGCTCTGTGCCTCTCAGGCCACGGCGATTGTGCTGCAGCACGCACGGGGAAGAAGACGGCCACGCGTAGGCTTCTAGTGGTGTGGGCGGTGCTGGACGGCGCCGTCCCTCGCTGCGCCTCTCTGGCAGCCGCAGCAAGTGCTGCTGCCGCCGCGCACGGGGGCGATGCACCTCTGCCAGCTCACCGCCGACGCTCGCAACCGTCTAGGTGACCGTGCGGCGCGGTGGATAAGAAGGAGGAGCAGTGAGCAACGAGCCAACGAGGGCACTGGCGAGATTGACGCTGCCGACTGACGAAAACGACACTGACGACTGAACTGAAACACTGAACTCTGAATTTTGACAGAAACAGTGCACACCAGCTGTTCGACGAAATGATTCTGGCATGTGAATTTTTTTTCTGGAGTTGATCTTTGGTGGAGAGGTCTCTTGATGCATCTGGAGGCTGCCTGATTTTTCTCAGAATTTTTGGGGAAGAAAGATAATGAATTTCACCAAAAATGGCAAATCTGGTCCAAACTTGCAGCAAGTAGATTTTGAAAAATTTGAACTGTGGACCAGTGGATCTTGATGGATCTAGGTTGAGGGTACTAAGGACTAGTCAGAGGAGTTTGTTTGGAACCAAAACTCAAAAGGGATCTGGTGGTTCCTTTGTAAATCACCAAGGTTCAAAATAAAAGACAGAAATTGTTTTGAGGATAAAATAAATAGGAATAAAATTTAAAAGAGTTTGAGACTTGCTGGAATAGGATGCTTGGCTTGACCCAAAGTGGAGGGAGGGGTTTTGGAAGAAATTTTTTAACCTAGTTCATGGCAAGAAAAGAAATTTTTTGAATGAGGAAGAATCAATCCCTAAGTCATAGGGTTATTTCTAAAAGAAAGGATTTCAAAAACTTTCCCAAAGAAAATATTTGTGTTGAGTCAACACTAAATGAAAAGCCCTCAAGACCAAAGTAAATGTTGATAAAAACACATAAAATACTTGCCTTAAAGGTTTTGAGAAGGAGAGGTTTGAATTTTTTTTAAAATAACCTCCTTCCAATAAAAGGAAAAATTAATAAAACCAAACAAAATTTTTGGGGTGTTACATTCCAGCTCCCCGGCTTCGTTGTGAATTTATCTCTACGTTGAAGCACCTAAAAAAATGTAACTATGTTGACAAACCCGTGGGCCCCAACGTCAGTATAGCATTAGGGGGAAGTATTTTTTCGATGAGGCACTTGCTTGCGTACGGTCATAGACCTGGTGGTCCCGACTGTCCGCCTCTCCACGTACAGTCCTCTCCAGATTTCTCTCGTTTGTTCAGCATGTTCACAACGACAGACAGCGGCGCCGCGGCGAGCGCACAAAGGCACAGGAGGAGATCAGACCACCTGAGGTAGTGCCTTATTTGTAACGAAAGTACTGAACTAGCCTAGTGGCCAAGTGACACTACCCGACAGCTGTTCCGCCTGGGTTCGATTCCACCTGATGGAGGGAAAATATCTCCAATTTTTTTGCCTCTGCCATTATTGACATGTGGGTCCCCATTGTCATCTACGCACACCACGTCCAACACTTGCCAAAACTTCGTCCCTCGTTTTCTCTGTTTTTCGCACACTCAACATTGTGTGGCATTTTGAAAATAGCATACCTTTTTGACTGTGCATAATATGAAGATGTGCTATGCATGAATGTTGATCAGCATGATGTTAACTGGCTGGTAGTTCCATTTTCGACCATGAATAAAATTTCCAACATGATGTTAACCCTGTTTGAAAAGGCCGTGTTAATATAAATGCTCTGGCTCTGAAAGTTGCAGTTTCTTATCTGAAACTGAACTTGTAGTTTCTTATCTGAAACTGAAACTTGCAGTTTCTTCTCTGAGAATCACATTGTCTGCACTTTTATACTCCTATGAAACTACATTTTTAAGTGCTAAAAATAGATCTCTAGAATTCATAAAATACTTCATATGCTCAATACTGCAAATCTGAAATTCGAAAGACATTCATATCTGAAAGTACTATCAAAATACACAACACAAAACACAATTCACAACCTGCAAATACTGACAACCCTAAGCCCCTCCTGACTTCACAACCTGCCCGACTATTGGGCTGGGGGGGCAGTCCCCTCCTATTCCTTGGTGGCAGACAGCCGCCCCGTGAGACGATGTGAACAGCGAGGGAGAGGACGGCGGGGAAGCGTCGTCGGGCCAACTGCTTTTCTCCTCTTACAGTTGGGTTCGGTCGACGAAGACTCCACCGGCTCGCTCTGGCATGACAGCCTCACAAACGACACCCTGTAGATGCTCGATCCTTCAATCTCTGGTGGATGCTCTATCTGGGATCGATACTCCCACCACCGCTCCCTCACGATCGGATTCGGTGAATCTGTTTGCTCCATGGCCCAGAGGAGCAGCTCTATGTACTCCCGCGTGACTCCCTTCAGGAGTATCGCCGCCTTTTTGCTCTGTTGCAGATATTTGGCCTTGGATGTCGCCGTCGCCGCTAGTTGGTCCTTGTTGTCAAACCAAGACTGTATCTCCAACATCCTAGCTGACTTCACAGGGTCGCCGTCTGCGATCCTCACGTATCGGTTGTACTCCTCCATCGATCTACTTCTCCACAACACCTTCACTCGCCGGCGGTGGTTTTTGAATGGAAGAGGAGAGGAGCAGCTCTGGTTTTTTATTAGAACGGGAGAGGAGCGACGCTGGTTTTGGATTGGAACATGAGAGGAGGGGCGGTGGTTTTGAAATGGAAGAGGAGAGGAGCGGGGGTGGATTTAGATTGGAACAGGAGAGGAGCGGCGGTGGTTTAAGAGGAGAGGAGCGGCGCTGGTCTTGGAAGTATTTTTTTGTTTTGCGTATTTTGGGTCAAAGTTTGACCACGTACTATATTTGACAAGCAAAATGTGAATGCATGTCACCAAAAATTCTATCGTTTGGTTCGTATCTGAATGTACTTCAAATTATATTATTTTTGCAACGTATAACATATATTTTATTTGTGAAAATCATGGTCAATTATGACCCAGAATAAAAGGGGGACTAGTTAATGTGGGGTCGCTTTCTTAATTGAAAGGTAAATTGATTTTGATTTTGATCCAGTCACAGCGCGCCGGCCCTCTCGTCCAATCCTAGATCGCTGCCGCACGCTCCTCTCCCTCTTCTCCATTGCAAAACCACCTCCTCTCCTCTCCATCATCTCCATTCCAAAACCACCGCCTCGCCTCTCCCTATTCTCCATTGCAAAACCACCTCCTCTCTCCTCGGACGAGGATCCCCTGACGTAGTCCATCCTGCCATTGAGACACTGACACATGGGTCCCACCAAGCGCGGGGCCCACCTGTCAGCGACCGAAAGGCAGGGAAACCTCTCCTCTCCATCATCTCTATTCCAAAACCACCGTCTTGCCTCTCCCTCTTCTCCATTGCAAAACCACCCCTCTCCTCTCCATCATCACCATTCCAAAACCACCGTCTCACCTCTCCCTCTTCTCTATTGCAAGACCATCGTCTCTCCTCCCATCTTCCAAAGCTAGCACTGGACCACTCAGAAGGACATCTATACAGAGGATGCAGCAGCGACTCAGGCAGATTGCCGGTGGCGACCAGGCAAAGTTAGCCAGGTTGAAGGAGATCCTTACTTGGTTTGACAATGAGTGGGAGATTTCGAGGATGGTGAGGGCCATGTGGCAATGTATGTGAAAGAGCGAGACGGCGGCGATGTACTCCTCGGCGGCAGTCACGCCGCAGTCCTTCGAGTTCATCGAGTATCTCCGCTGGGCGATGGAGCAGACAGATTCGCCTGAGGTGAAAGTCAGGCGGAGGTGGTGGGCGTACAGGTCTAAGGTCGAGCACCCAGAGGATAACGAATCGACCGAGTACGGCATGCCATTCGTGAGGGTGCAGAGCCAGCTGGAGCCACATGAGTATTCATTCTACCACCGCAAGAGGAGGCCGGATGGCGCGACGTTGCTTCCCCGCCATTCTCCACGGTTCCCTCGATGCTCGCCTTGTTTCAACGGCGTCGGTAGGGTTTAAGGTAAGCTTCGCACTAACCTAATCTTCCATCTGCTCATGCTTACAATCAGTGTGATAGCTAATAAAAATCATGCTTACAATCAGTCTCCGAGTACTACGCCAATCACCCTAAAATAGCTCTGGACCTTTGGGTCAAAGTTGTGACACTGTGTACAAATAAAGAAAAATAGATTGGTGCTTCTTTCAGAAAAGAGTACTCCGTAGAAAACTGCCAATATAAGCTACTAGTATCTTTTTTGAAGTCTAAGCTACTAGTATTTGGTTAGAGGATTTGTTGCCGAGACAGATCCGTCCACAGTGAGCGCCACACATGCCACTGGTGGTGGTGGATGCCAATGCTTAGATGGAGCAGGGTTGGTGTCGGTAATTTTTACTTGGCACCTCACACTCTGCATATATGCCGGTTCCATCCGTACATTTGTGCAGTTCCACCAAAATGCAGCTGAATAACCCTGTTTGCACAGATAATGAAAAAGCATGATTACATTATAGTGGCTCTAGTTGATGAGACATACACTAATAAATATAAGAAAATAATGCGATAGTATCATAGTATGCCATGCTGCGAGGGCGAGATGGGCCCTGCGACGCCTCATACGGTA
The DNA here is from genome assembly GCF_018294505.1 of Triticum aestivum. Classification (NCBI taxonomy): domain Eukaryota; kingdom Viridiplantae; phylum Streptophyta; class Magnoliopsida; order Poales; family Poaceae; genus Triticum; species Triticum aestivum. Next base: position 522,630,133 of record NC_057814.1, on the reverse strand, counting down.
CGCCTCATACTGGAAATTGACCCAAGTCTCCCCGATACACCTTCTGCCAGTGATGAACATCAGTGTACAGTGGTAGTACAAGGAGGGGCCTTGAGACATTCCAATCTCTATTTTTGTGCAGATCAATTAAAATTAAGCACCCCAGTTTGCAAAAACGCTTAAACATTAACAATGGGACTAGTTGATGAAACATATACTAACAAAGAGAAGCACTTTCTTTATCTACATTGGAAATGAAATGATAGAGAGGACACTCGCTCTATTTTAATTGTATTATTACTTCATTTTACCAGTGGCACTAGGATCGAGCAGGTGGCAAACGAGGTGTACCGTGCATCGCAAGGATGGAGGCCGGGGGTGCTTAGACTGGGATGCTGAAGCTGGCTCTATCTTCCCCCCTGATTTTCGGTGGTACCATTTGGGTTGTAATCCAAACTTGGTCGAGCTGGTGCTGCGTCCCCCTACCTGCCTAGCTTATGTGGCGAACTTGTCTCCTGCTAGTACCCAGTCCGGTCTAGTAGTAGTTGCATAACTACCCGTTTACACTGAGATGTTGCCGGATAATGGTTCTCTATGGTAGGGTTTCTTTAATGAAATCAGAGGAAACCCCCTCTTTCGATATATATAAAAAATCTGTGGCACTAGCGGTGCCAAAACATTGCCTCAAATTAATAGTGCCACTAGATTAAGGTGCAAAATAATAACATTGCTGATTTATCATGGCAGTGCCAAAACAGTAGCACAAGAGCAGACTCAACATGCAGGATCTTTGGCAAATGGTCAGACCAAAAATCCACATACCTCGTGATGGGAACCATATCTGTAGTCAACGCCATCGTAGAAGGTATGACACCAGTCACCAACACAGATGATTCAATTCATGGGACCTTTTGGTGCAGTTCACCTAAAATGAAGCAATGTCCCATGAGCTAGCAGCTTCTTCTTCATTTTTTTTATGAAAAGGGCTTCAACCTCGGTTCCATTTCCATCAGAAAACGAAACCCACGGAGCTTCTTCTTCATTAGTTGCAATAAAATTGAGCAACATCAAGGTTGGTTGTGAAGCTCCTGGAATGTTCAACTATAATTTGGATAGCATTTGTGCAGTTCAACTAAGATCAAGCATGAAATGTATGTCTCTGGTTGCACAAAAAAGGTGAAAAGGAGGGTGACCAACAAGTGATGAAACATACATCAAATGAAAAGAAGCATGTTTTATCTGAATGGCAATCCTACAAGGACAGTAGCAATTTCTAAAGCAGAAGCATTGCTAGATATTAGTGTGGGCATTAGGATTAACTATGACAACCGTTAAATACGACATATACTTTAATGGTGTCATTGCTTCATTTTACCAGCAACATTACATTAACAGCTGCTACAGAGTCGGTATTTGGGCACGGGAGAGTAGGCGGACCAGGACAGTAGCATTTCTAACGAAAAGAAGCAACTTATCTTAATGGGAAATTTAGCAGGACATGAAAAAAAGTGCCATTGATTTATATTACTGGAGGCATTACATTGAAAACAACATTGGTTTAACGTGTCCTTACTTTTAACAGTGCGACTGCTACATTTTATCAGTGGCATTACATAAGAGTGGGTCGGGGCAACAAACATCAGAACAGGATATCTGGGTTGGTCCCATTTTTGTTCGGTATAGCCACCTTATACTGTGTGAGGCTAGCAAATCTAGTGCTGGACTTACTCTGTTGACTTGTCCCCCAGTCCCCACTTTCTTTCCCTTTTCAACCAATAGATCGGGTTTATATTGAGTTTGTAATGCGTTTCCCTTTATTTCCCTATTAGACCAAGGGACCAGTTGGATAGCCAGTCTCTGCTACTTTTCGCCCCCATTATTTCCTCTTTCGACCAAGTCCTAGATTCAGGTAACAGATCTTCCCCCACCCCCACCCCTTTCTTCCTTGTTTGAACCAAGTAGTACTAGATTCGAGTGCATGAACTACTTTTACCTCTTAACAGTCAAAATTTAGGTGGCTTTCAAACAACCGATCGATCCTATCTACGAGGGGGCCTGGGAAATAGTAAAAGATACAAATGCAGCGACGTCAGGAGCTCGAGAAGTAGAGCAAGGCCGGTTTCAAAGGAAGTTATACCTGAGGGTCGCCGGGATGTCGCTAGGTGGGCGGCGGGAGGCCGGATCTGCCCACACTACGGCAGCAAGGAACAAGGGGTCGGAGGCCCTCCCTAGCCAGCGGTGCCTGGGAGAGAACGGCAAAGCATGCTGATCGGAACGCGCCGAAAGTGGGTAAGAGCCGTCGCCGAGGACGACCGCGTGAATGTTGCACCTTCTCACCTTCCCTGGCGGAGAGGATCCGCCTGGATCTGTGACCAGCGGTGAGCAGAGAGAGAGAGAGTGTGGCCACCGCTGTCGTGTTTAGATCTGGAGAGGACGAGACAGTGTGGAGAGAGCAACACTAGCAAGCAAGCACGGAGGCTCCTGCCTATATAGTGGAGTACTAGTTTTCTTTTGTCTACCGGAGCTGGCTTGACCTCATTAATGACTGTTGAGAAGTCTTCATGCATGTGCCCCGGAGGCGCAGTTGTCATCATTTTGATCTGAAGCACCGGATTATACATATAACACGAAAAAATGCCACATGACAAGAAACCATAACCTCACTGTCCAAAGGAGACAACATGAATCCCGACGGACAAACTAGACGAGGATCAAAGCTCAAATTAAAGATAAACTCATAGAAAAGGGGTCCGTCGATAGATGTACTAATTAAACATAGCCGGCTTGACCTAGATGGCAGCTGAGTAGTCTTCGTGCATGTGCCCCCGATGACCAGCGCCTTGGAGGAACTCAGTTGTTGCTGTTTAACCCTCACAGTGATCCGAAGCACACGACACCTAATATTGCGAGATGACAAGAAACCTTTTTTTAGATTTATCATCAAAACTACAACCTTGTACAACACGGCCTGCACGATATGTAGATGATAGCCAATCCAGGCGTGTCTGCTGGAGTCTGGTCACATGCATGGACGAACTGATCTTCCGTGTCATGCAGGGATCGTCCATGCACCAACGTGTGTACAACACTTCTCTAGTACTATCGCTCGTCTCTCTCTTCTATTAACTCACCCGACTTGCGGGGCCAGGGAGTGTGCCTATGGTCGGTTCTCGATTGCGGTCCCACATGTGTGTGCAAACACAATATGACACGCGTTCCATTCGAGAGCGGCGTACAGACCAGCCGGCCGTTTGGGGTGCCACGCGATGCGATGGGCGTGTTGTATACTTCGTACATGTGTACCGCCGTTTTCTTGAGGCTTTGCTCCATGGCGCAATCCATGGATACAATATCAGTATACTGTACTATTCAAAAGTTGAGGGCGGGGCTTTTCCCGCGCGGTAGGCTGGGCAGTTCCGCCTAGTCGGTTCGACAGATACGCGAGAAGATGACGGAGTAGGCTGCTGCAAATGTAGGGCTATGTGATTTGACAGCGAGTTACTGCTAGACAGGTGGGGCCCCGTGATTTCACTTGCCATTTTATCATTTCAACTGCGGCGCTACGACCGGCGTGAGTCTCCCGATTCCTGACCACCTCCATGGTATATAGGTGCCTCTCCCAATGCTCCACCATGTAGAGGCTGGCTCTTGCATGAGAGCCCACTCCTCCACTTTTTCCTTGCCTCTTTCCTCCACATATGCAAAAATGCCATGCAAGCGGGCTTATAGCCCACTATTGTACTTGCTCGTACAGGTGCTAAGCCTACCACATAGGCATAAAGTCTGATGTGGCAAGTTAATTACTCCCTCCGTCTAGGTGTGCAAGTCATCTTACGAAAACCAAATAATCCCAAAACACTTAGGCGCGGTGCATATGTCGTTTCTTGTTTCTTGACATATCAACCAATAAGAGATGTGGGGTGTGCATGCTTTTAATGACTTGAGACTACCATTTCATTGGAAGAGGTCACTCCTTGGCAAATGCAATAAATTCTATGAAGAAAGAGATAGAGAGAAGTAAAAAAAATACTCTTATAGCCAACCTTGTTGTATGAGTGACTAAGTGATGACTATGTATGACATGCCAACATCAGATAGCCTAACGCACCGTGTTAAATCTCCAAGGGTGCGACCGCGTGAGCGAGGCGGCGGTCATGGTAGGCGCGACCATGATATGGGCTGCTGGCAGCCCTTGGATCTGAGATCGAACGGTCGCATGCTAAGTTGCTGAAAATTTGCAGAATAACCCTCCAGGATAGGATATTCACCCATAGGTCTAGAATCACGCCATGGGCTCTCGGAAGCCCGTATCATGGGAGAATGGAAAGCTTCGTACCACCTGTAATTTTCCCGACGCTTGACATGACATCGAAAGCCATTTAATTGGGTGTCTAGTAGACATGACATCCAATTGGGCCCCCATAGTACTATGCATGAATCCATTTATCCACCAGGCAAGCCACTACCCTGCTGTTCGCACACCCCACTCAGCATTTTTACAAAAACCGCTGGTAGTTCGCTCCTACTCGTCCTCGGACGTCCTTTAACATTACGACAGTTCGCTCCTAGTTGTCCCGTCCTTTCACATTACGACAGTTCCACTAATCCTAACCCTCCTCCCAAATCCATGGCGTCCAAAATCTCCTTGATCGGCGGTGAGTACAAGGTTAGAACCATCACCGGTGATGAGTTCGACGTCATCTACACCTGTTCTTCCGCGACGGTGAAAGGATGCTTTGCTCGCTTCAGACGCATGTTCGAAAACTCAAAGTATGAGTGGGTCGCTGGGCTAGATGTTGAGTACACCACAGCCCTGCAAAGCGAGAAGACTCTAAAGGAGGCAGAGAAGAAGAAGCCAGCCGTGATCCAGGTTTGCGTGCATGACTTATGCTTGGTCTACCACATATGCCATGCCGACGTAGAGTGCCAGGATTTTAAGAACTTACTTAAGGACGGCCGAGTCAAATTCGTTACTGTAGACTTTAGGAACGACAGGGATGTCCTGCATCGGATAGGCCTCATTGTAGGCAACCCCTTCGACCTCCAGAAGAAAGGGCTGGTGCCCTCCCGTGATCAGCCTTCAATGCTGACCCTGGCAGGAGCCATGGTTCATCCTTTGTATGGTACACTGAAGAAACCTCCTTTCAAGTTTCATCATGCATGGGAGTGGAATGTACTAGATATAGACCACATCCACTATGCTGTAATGGATGGCTACCTTTGTTTCAATATCTACAAGGGTTGGATGAAGAGCAAGAGCCAAGTGTGCGGTTCAAGCAAAGAAGTATCGCCCAAGAGGAAGAGGGACAAGGACGAAGTCGAGCACATGGACGAGGAGTCCGAGTAAGATGGCAGTGTCGTTGCTCATGGTGGTTCTAATGCTGTGTCTACTGGATTAGTTGCTTACTTTAATTTCAGGTGTGCTTAGTTTTCTTTGAGGGGTGTGTTGTGCTGAACCCCCAGCAGAACTATGTTATGTTCCTTCTCGTTACTTTAACTCTTCAGTACGTACATACTAGTATTTCTTACAATTCATCTTTTAGTTGGTATAGTACTACCACTCGTTTCTTCACATTATATACGTACAATATATATGGCCAACATCATATAGCCAGCAGTTTAGTTGTCAAAGAATTTTAGGGTGCTTAGTTTTATTTGAGGGGTGTGTTGTGCTGGACACCATTATTGTGACTCAAATCTCTTTGGCCATTTTATAATGACATAAATATCGATGGACCAACATGCCAACTCTCCCTCTATCTCACTACAGTAAAATAAAGTGTGGGGCCTACTTGATCCCAACAACGTTCTTATTTTCCTGTAAAATTATTCACTTGGTTAGTCCTGACAAGCGGGGCCACACTTATCATTGTGAGAATCAGCTTATTTTTGTCATATAACATGGTCAACGGGTTTGACGTGAAAATAACAATGTCTAATGACATTTTTGAGCAAACATCTAACTTAACGATGACATTTTTGAGATATCTAATTGCATTTTTGAGCAGGCATCTCACGGATTGATGTTATTTTTGAGTTGTTGTAACTTCTAATGGCAAAACTGATTAGTGATACACAACTAGTGGCATAAATAATAAGAACCCAAGAATTAAATAGGTATGCTAATTTCTTTAATATAATTTAGCACCCCATTTAAGCATGGACTAGCTTTTTTAATAGTACTGTATGCATAATTTGGCGACGAGCGCTCTCTATATTGACCGCCTTTTTTCTTTAATTTCATCTTGTTAGTTTTGCTCCATGGCGCAATCCATCGATACTAATACTGTACAAAAGTATACATTTTTTAAAAGGCTAGAGGGCGGGGCAGTCTAGCTTGGTCGGTTTCAAGAGAGGCGAGGGCCTTTGTGATTTGACTGCTCGTATAAATGTGCCGACGACCTGAGGAGGAGCAAAGAACCGTGCGGCATACTCAAGTTTTCCACTGGAGCAGTACGACGGAGGAGCACGAAACACGACAGCCCAGTGCCATATGGCGATAAAAAATGATCTAATATGCTAGTCATCTCATTGTTAGCATTGTTCTATTCATGCCTCGCAGAGAACGTGACACGTGCGGTGAAACAACCGAAGCAAAAGAACAAACACATGAGCAAAAGAAGAAGGAAGATTATCACCCCCAAAAAAGAAGGAAGACACACACACAAGTCTGGGGCACTGCTCTCTACTACATGAAGGGTTGCTGGCCGCGGAGTCATAACTGCTTCTTCATTGCCTCCACGACCTCCATCTCCTTCCGCGTCTCTTCCGCAATCTTCTTCATTCTGTCCATGACGCGGGATTTCTCGATGCGAGGCTTCATCATCTGTTCCACGGCCGCATTACGTACCTTGACAGCAGCCGGGTGCTCGATGCGGAGCTTCGCCAACTCCTCCTTATGTTCCATGACGAGGGCCTGCAGCATCTTCATAGAGGAACTACTATTCTGATGCAGCTTCTTCCAGCCGGTGTTCTCCTCCTTCAGCAGGTCGAGCTCGTGGCAGAGCTTCGCCTTGTCCTCCTGAAGTTGCAGGATTTCGCCGGTCGCCTTCTTCTTCAAGACAATGCTGTTCTTCAGTAGCATCACCAAGCCGGCGGTCAACTCCCCCTGCTCATTGAGCTCAGCGGGCATGTCGTCGAGGCTCTCCTTCAGCAGCTCCACCAAGCCGTGGATGAACTCCTTCTACTTATTGAGGTGCTTATTGAGCTGATCGGGCATGCCGTCGAGGGATAACAACTCCAGCGCCGTAGCTCGGCATGTTCGCCTCCGCGGCTAGGGCGCTCCTGGGAGCCATCGCCTGCCCGTGAGAGATCTTTCGAGGTCTCTGCGTGGCGGCGAGCCCTCTTTTTTTCCGCAGCCTTGTTTGCCGATCCCTTGTTACGAGTAGTTCTCGACCTATAGCTCTGCATACCGGCCATGGCAAGGACGGACGAAGAAGAAGGACTTATGAGGAGGAAGGTAGAGTAATTTTCGGTTAGGTAGTTCCCATTTTTATAACCTACTAGCACTAGTACTAAAACCTGCATAGTGGGAACACGTTCAGGTTTGGTACGTACTAGTCGGTGTGAGCAGGCTTGCACTTAATTGTAGCACTAGTACTTTGGAATCTGATGGGAAGAAGGTAAATGTTAATTGATGGTTTTGGTTTCGAGGCCCGAAACGTCTCCCGATGAGTTTAGTGGAACATAAATTTCAAGTATTCCCTCCATCTCACTTTACAAGGCTTGCACGTGTATCTAGGTCATCAATGTAACTTATATAAAATAAATTGTTTAACATAAAAATATATCATTAAAAAAGAATATTTGAAGTTTGTAATGATATATTTTTTGTAATGTATGCCTGTTATTAAGTTAGTCAAATTAACGACCTAGGTACACGTGCAAGACTTGTAAACAGAGATAGAGGGAGTACAATACTGCTCAAATGCGGTCGCACAAGTCAGTGATGTAACTGGTCGTACATGTCAGACCAAGCCGATGCGTGTCCCTTCGGTGAGACGCGGGTCCGACCGACAGTCTGTTGGTGCGACCGACCTTAAAGTATTATGCGATGGAGACTTCTGGTTGTGGCTTCGGTTGATTGTCACGACCAAGCATTCTAAAACTAGTGATAAATAGTTTACCATCTTTTTCCAAATTACCAAGTATTTTCACAGGAATACAATACATATAGATGGAGTGATTGTCAAGGTTGCAAACCGACATGGCATTGGAAGTTCACTGCAGTAGCAACCGACTAGGTCACTGCATCGCTGGCGGGGAAGGAGGGCAGCTCATCTCGCCTACGATGGATGCCCAGCGGCGCCGCCGCAACTGGTCCCGGGATTTGGCTTCTCCTACCGCCCATTTGAACAGTTGCACCGGCTGCTTGATACGTCTCCAACGTATCTATAATTTTTGATTGTTCCACGCTATATTATATTCTGTTTTGGATGTTTAAGGGCTTTATTATACACTTTTATATTATTTTTGGAACTAAGCTATTAACCAGAGGCCTAGCCCAAATTGCTGTTTTTTTGCCTATTTCAGAGTTTCGCAGAAAAATAATATCAAACGGAGTCCAAACGGAATGAAACCTTCGGGAACGTGAATTTTGGAACGAACGTGATCCAGAGGACTTGGACCCTATGTCAAGAAAGCAACCAGGAGGGCATGAGGTAGGGGGCGCGCCTACCCCCTGGGCGCGCCCTCCACCCTCGTGGGGCCCATGTTGCTCCACCGACGTACTTCTTCCTCCTATATATACCTACGTACCCCCAAACCAACACAGGCATCCACGAAAACCTAATTCCACCGCCGCAACCTTCTGTGCCCGTGAGATCCCATCTTGGGGCCTTTTCCGGCGTCCTGCCGGAGGGGGCATTGATCACGGAGGGCTTCTACATCAACACCATAGCCCCTCCGATGATGTGTGAGTAGTTTACCTCAGACCTTCGGGTCCATAGTTATTAGCTAGATGGCTTCTTCTCTCTCTTTGGATCTCAATACAAAGTTCTCCACGATTCTCGTGGAGATCTATTCGATGTAATCTTCTTTTGCGGTGTGTTTGTTGAGACCGATGAATTGTGGGTTTATGATCAAGTTTATCTATGAACAATATTTGAATCTTCTCTGAATTCTTTTATGTATGATTGGTTATCTTTGCAAGTCTCTTCGAATTATCAGTTTGGTTTGGCCTACTAGATTGATCTTTCTTGCAATGGGAGAAGTGCTTAGCTTTGGGTTCAATCTTGCGGTGTCCTTTCCCAGTGACAGCAGGGGCAGCAAGGCACGTATTGTA
>NC_057814.1:522618143-522619686 GCF_018294505.1 Triticum aestivum | reverse complement strand
GGCGCCACCTCGGGCCTCCCTCTCCTCCTCCGGAGTCGGCCCCGCCGACCTCGCCGCGTCCTCTTCCTCCCGCCGGCGAGCGCCATCGACCGAGTTCGAGCTCTCCCGATCGGGATCTGGAGGATCACTGTACGTTGACTTTCCCCCGACCCCCCTTTTTTTCTCCAAGTCATTGAATTTCAACAGCATGTGCACTTGTTCGTGATGCCATAACTCCTTGCATTTAGCTCCGATTCGCGCGTGTAATATGTCAAATTGTTCGTCTCATGATGCTCTTCATTTTGTTCAATTGCACCATGTTCTTTAGAGGTCATCTTGATGCCCAAATCTCTGTTGGAAGAGGGCTAGTTGCTGTTATTCTCTGGTTCTTATCAGAACTTGGAGATTTGTCATTTTTGTATCATTAAATCTGTGCATCTTTTGAGCATGAGCTCTACATGTGTTTTGAAGTATGCCATGCCATCTTTCCAGTGGTATAGTCCATGTATTTTTGTGATCTCTGTGGTGACTAGCACAAGCATGCAAAGTAAGCTCCGTAATGTTTCTGATTTCAGGGACTTAGTGATTTCTCTAAGTCCTTGTCTGCTGTAATTTTGTTGCCGTGTAAACTTGATGCTACAGAGAGATCCATGCATATTTTGGAGATGTTCAGTAAGGATGTTTTGTAGCTAAAGTTGTAATTGATCCATTACTGTCCTTGTTTGCAATTATGGAGTGCCATAGCATGACTCAATCTTGCTCTACTTTTACTATAAAATATTTCTAGCAGATTCTTAACATGATATGCAATTTTGCCTAGCTTATTGTAGTTGATCCATACATGATATGTGTAACATCCCAAATTTTCAATTTGGAATGTTATAAATAGATCATCATTGCATATCATATTTTCTATTGCATTTTAACAAATCCTCGATAAATCCTAAGCAACTCAAGGACCCTCGGAGAGAGTTGGGGATTTTCTCGAATTTTCATATTTGATTTTCATCAAATAAACGAGGATTTTGGTTTTAATCATTTTTCTCTCCGGAAAAATATTTCATTAAAAATAAATGAGAGGAGAAAATATGACTTCTCCAAAACAATTGAAATATTGGAGGAAAAATGTTAAAATCATTTATTGGATTTTATTCGGATTTTATTTGCAATTTTAATTGCATTAAAAAAATATTGCATGTTTTCAAAAATTTATTTTTGTGTCAAAAAAATGTTCACCCTTTTCTAAATATTCTAACTAGACGGGGAAAATTTGTTTTATCGTTTTTGGATTTTTACGTATTTTTCTACGAATTTTTCGGCGGAACGTTTAAAAAAAAAATTCGCGCCGCGCCCGACCGGGCCGAGGCCCAGCCGAGCCGCCGGCCCATCTCCGCGTTCTCCTCCGCGAGCACGCCGGACGCCGCCGCCGTGTCCGCCACGGACACCCCGCCGCCGCGCCTTGCCCTTTCCTCCAAGCACCCCTCCCCCTCTTTATAAACCCCGCCGCCGCCCCCTCCCTCTCACCCCGCCGCCGCCCTCCCTCTCACCCCGCCGCCGCCCCGCA
>NC_057814.1:522611433-522617197 GCF_018294505.1 Triticum aestivum | reverse complement strand
TTTCTCAAACATCATGTAGTGCGAGAATCAAGCGGAGGCGATCGAGTCTTGTGGGAAAAGTGCACAAACCTCTGCAGAGTGTACAAACTAATCATGGTTAGCCGTGTCCCCGGTTATGGACAATTTGAGTATCTAGTACCTGGATTATCATGTGAATCTCATCACCATGTTACTTTTAATTAATTTTGTTGGGTTATTGATGACACCTAATTGGGATTGAGATGCTGTCAACCATCTCAATGTTTAACAACCACCATGATAGTTAAATAAAATTTATTCCTTTGCAGTAGGGAAAAATTGGCTTTCCGCAAAAACTTTAACCATAGAGCTTTCCACCAGCCTTATATGCATGTAGTATAGTATTATTACTGTTCATTATTTCTCTATGTGTTACATTGCCAGCATATTCCATGTGCTGACCCGTTTTTGGGCTGCAACGTTTTATGTTGCAGACTTTTCAGACGACGAGTAAGGTGCCTTAGGTCGTGGTCTTATACTCAGTGATGCCGCTGGAGTTGATGGACCCACTTATCTTCCAAGTCTTCCGCTGTTATCGTTTTAGATGGCCTTAAGCCATATTTTTCATACTTATTCTCTTTGGAGATATTCGATGTAATAAGTGTGTGATTGCTACTCTGTTATAAATCCTCCATTTGTACTGTGCGTGTCAGCATTACTGATCCAGGGATGACACTGGTGCACAGCAGCACAGACCATTTGAGGTCTGGTCGCTACAATATGCACTTGTTCTTGCCATGGTTAGCTTCATAAATATGCCATCTTGCTGTAGGTGTGCTTGGTTTGTAGTGCATTGCTCTGTAGTGAGTGCATCAAGCTCACAAAGAGGCCTACATATTATTATTTCTGCCATGCTCTGTTTTCTGCTAAGTCTGAAACCTGATAACGAAACTTGCTATGTTTACATGCTTGCCATCATATCTTCTGGTCCTTTTTGGCTTATGGTCAGTAAGGGACTTTTGTCATATGCATTTAGTAGAACACTGCCATGCCTTCTTTTGCTATGTTATGTTCCTGTAGCATGTTGATTTCGTGCTCTGAACATTGCTACCTGATGCTGTTTTCTGCCATGCCCAGTTTTTCACTAAGTCTGTGAACCTGTTATCTTTTGCACTTTTGCCATGCTTGTTTGAGCTTGATATGTTGTGATCTAGCTGTAGCTCAGTGTTCATCTTTTGTCAAGCATCTCTTGTAGTTTACTGCCATGTGCTTTGTTGCTATGTTGGAGTGCTATAGCATTGTTGCTCGTTGCATTTTAAGTGCTATCTTGCTGTTAATCGCAGATTCGTGTCATTCTTGTTTTGCTTGCCATTTGCAAACCGTGCATCCGTTTCCGGTGATCTTTATATCGATTTCGACCGAAATCATCTCATCTTTCCAGTGGCATGCGTGGTTTGCCAAGTTACTTCCATGTTCATCTTTTCCCTTCCGGAGCACGCATATGCATCGCATATCATATCTTGCATATCATACATGTTTTGCATCATGTTGCTTGTGCATTTCTCGTTGTTGATTGTGGTTCCGTTTGTTTGTGTTCTTGTCTTGGGTAGAGCCGGGAGACGAGTTTGTGAACGAGGAACCTGTTGAGTACGCTTACGAGGATCAAGCTTTCGACAACTCTGAGAACCTTGCAGGCAAGATGACCACCCCTCGAAATCACTTCTATCTTTGCTTTGCTAGTTGTTCGCTCTATTGCCATGCTGCGCTACCTATCGCTTGCTATATCATGTCACCCATTTTGCCATGTCAGCCTGTAACCATCCTTTCCTAGCAAACCGTTGATTGGCTAAGTTACCGCTTTTGCTCAGCCCTTCTTATAGCGTTGCTAGTTGCAGGTGAAGTTGAAGTTTGTTCCATGTTGGAACATGGATATGTTGGGATATCACAATATCTCTTATTTAATTAATGCATCTATATATTTTGATAAAGGGTGGAAGGCTCGGCCTTATGCCTGGTGTTTTGTTCCACTCTTGCCGCCCTAGTTACTGATATACCGGGATTATGTTCCTTGAGTTTGCGTTCCTTACACGGTCGGGTGATTTATGGGACCCCCTTGACAGTTCTCCTTGAATAAAACTCCTCCAGCAAGGCCCAACCTTGGTTTTACCATTTGCGACCTATACCTTTTTCCCCCGGGTTTTCTAGAGCCCAAGGGTCATCTTTATTTAAAACCCCCGGGCCAGTGCTCCTCTGAGTATTGGTCCAAACTGTCAGTCGCCGGTGGCCACCAGGGGCAACTCTGGGCTGGCCTATCGGAAGCTTGGACAATCCGGTGTGCCCTGAGAACGAGTTATGTGCAGCTCCTATCGGGATTTGTCGGGACATTCGGGTGGCTTTGCTGGTCTTGTTTTACCATTGTCGAGATGTCTTGTAAACCGGGAATCCGAGACTGATCGGGTCTTTCCGGGAGAAGGTTTATCCTTCATTGACCGTGAGAGCTTATGATGGGCTAAGTTGGGACACCCCTGCAGGGTATTATCTTTCGAAAGCCGTGCCCGCGGTTATGAGGCAGATGGGAATTTGTTAATGTCCGGTTGTAGAGAACTTGTCACTTGACCCAATTAAAATACATCAACTGCGTGTGTAGCCGTGATGGTCTCTTCTCGGCGGAGTCCGGGAAGTGAACACGGTCTGAGTTATGTTTGACGTAAGTAGGAGTTCAGGATCACTTCTTGGTCATTGCTAGATGACGACCGTTCCGTTGCTTCTCTTCTCGCTCTCATTTGCGCAGTTAGCCACCATATATGATTTTGCCGCTGCAGCTCCACCTTATTACACCATCCTTTCCTATCAGCTTAAATAGTCTTGATCTCGCGGGTGTGAGATTGCTGAGTCCTCGTAACTCACTGATTCTACCAAAACAGTTGCAGGTGCCGACGATGCCAGTGCAGATGATGGCGTCGATCTCAAGTGGGAGTTCGACGAGGAACGTGGTTGTTATTATGTGTCTTTTCCTGATGATCAGTAGTGGAGCCTAGTTGGGACGATCGGGGATCTAGCATTTGGGGTTGTCTTATTTTCATCTGGATTTTGGCCGTAGCCGGTCTATATGATTGTATTTTGGATGATGTATGATATTTATTTATGTATTGTGTGAAGTGGCGATTGTAAGCCAACTCTTTATCCCATTCTTGTTCATTACATGGGATTGTGTGAAGATGACCCTTCTTGCGACAAAACCACTATGCGGTTATGCCTCTAAGTCGTGCCTCGACACGTGGGAAATATAGCCGCATCGTGGGCGTTACAGAGGGGGAGGTGTGTGTGTGTGTGTGCATCCATGGGAGACCGACTTGAAGAAAAAGATTGCATGTGTGCGATGGATAATGCCGACTGGTACTGTGTGTGCATGCATGCACGGGAGAAAGTTAATGGTACTATTATAAAAGAGAAGACGACTATGTGGGTGTAAAAGACTAGGTGAGGTCATAATCAATGTAAAGTTGAATTCAAATACTTGAATAAGAGATCATGATGTTTGAAACCCATGCATGCATGAATATAACTGAGATATGCGCGGTGTGGTTTGGAAACGAGCATGTTGTACTGTATACACATTGAACAAGGTTAGACTGATTTGAATTTGAGATATCGATGGCAGACATCGTTTGGCCACATTGCATCCGTGCATGGACACACTATTCTAATTGGAGATGATGAGTGGCTTTCGCATCACATATCTATATCTATACCCCTATATATATATTATATTATATATTTTTTATGTAGTATGCGGATAACTTTAACTTTGAAAGATGGTCGTTGGATGAGGCCAATCCGATGGTGCAGAGATGGCAAATTTGAGCACTACTGGCCGTTGGATATCATCTAGATTCCACCAGATTTTGCCACATGTACAATCTAGAAGACTCCATGGTTGAACTTAAGCATAATGCACAATCCTCAAAACACAAGCACTTCTTCTTTGTTCTAGAATCTTCCGCATCAGAATTGCCCAAATGTTTTTCTACATAATTTGCCATTATTTGTTTTTACTTTATGCCTTACAACGCACAATTCCATGAATCTTAAAATAGATTAGCTTTCTTATAAAAACTAGATGATTTTGAATGAAATGAACTATAAGAATTAAACGAACATCTACATCATGCATATATGACTCAAAGCTTACATGCTATAATGTGGTATTTATTCATAATTTGGTTGCCAAATCTCATGCGTGCAATGCACGTGTACCTTACTAGTCTAAATGGTGTTTGTGTGTGTGTTGTGCTTGTTAAACACATTGTACGTAGTATATCATACATGGTTTAGATTCCGAACATCTAGCTAGACCATACATGTACTATGATTTGAATTCAACATAAAATGGATATATATATTTGAATTTGAGATCGTATGTACATGTAGTTCGTATTTATATAGGAATTTACTTCTCCTATATTCATGTCATGTGTTGTGAAGATAATATTTAGATGGTTGTATAACTAACCCGAGTATCCCATTCAAACATGGAAAATGTACTCAAATTTAGTCCATATGCTAGACAACACACATTGTTTTTTTTATTGTTGAGGGAAGTGCAAATTGTTTTGGTACTGTACACGTTATGTTTGTTGTCCCGATTTTTTTAGTTTTTTGTTGTATTTGAATGCATTTCTAGTAATATAGTAAAACATGACATGGCTCTCTCTAGTGATGAGGTGCGAATTGTCTTTTTTGTGTGTACACGTTAAGTTTGTTCTCCCGAAATTTCAAGCCGCGCCTTGTTATGCCGAAATTTCAAGCTAGCGTCTCTGTCTATCAAGCTGCAAAACTCCCACCTCTTCAACCCGCGCCTTGTTAACCTGAAATATTTAAGATATATCTTTGTCTCGTTGTGCTCCGACAACTCCCTCCATCTCAACCCGCACCTTGCTATTTCAAAATTACAACGCGCGCGAAAACTCCCACTCCCGTGAAATCCCGACACGCGAAATGCCCGTGATACCCTTGAGCCTAAAGGACCGCCTAGGTCAAATCGGTGGAGGTACTTTCGTAACTTACCCCACATTTCGGACAAGCGCGTCCCTAAGCCATGGTTCCCCACTCCCATCCCATCCGCCCACCCATTCGTACACCGAGGCCGCGAAAACCCGCGAAGCCCCACACCCTCCTCCGTTCGACACCCAGCCGGAGCCTCTTCCCCGACGACGTCGTCCACAGCAACACCTCGACGTCCCTCATCCACCGTATCGGATGAGGATCCGTCATCGATCTCGTTGTCCCGCCGGTTCAGCCACCCCGTCCTCCACCTCCAAGGAGCTGCCCCGACGTTCCCCTCGTCTTTAGCGCCACCTCCATTCCCACACCGGCGTCTTCACCTGCACCACCGGAAGAGCATCATCATCACCGTTTTCTCGAATGAAGCTGAGGCCTAACCGGCGCCACCAAAGAGGTTGTACACTAATCACCGCATTTTCTTCTTGATTCGATCTCACGGTGCTGCCGACGCTTGGTCCCGAGCCGACACGGCGCGGCTCCATCCACGGTGGCGTCGCCGGCCACTTCCTCCACGGCGTCGCTCCCTCGGCGGCGACGTCCACATCAGTAGGAGCTGCTGCTGCTTTAGCTCTCGCTCGCGCTGCTGCTCTGCTCTTGCTCTCGGTCCCCTGCTTCGTATGCTCTTGCTATTGCTCTTGCTCTTGCTGCTGCTCTCGCTCTTGCTCTTTCTTGCGATGCTACTCCAATTTAGCTACACTTCAGTCGACTGAATCGACTTTTGGGTCAGTCAATTTTCAGGGGG
>NC_057814.1:522579981-522611105 GCF_018294505.1 Triticum aestivum | reverse complement strand
TGGGGTGGGGGGCTTGCTAGAGTTAAGGAAGAACCAACCACAGCGGGGAGGGGGGCTCGCCGGAGAGGTAGCCCACTATCTATCTTAGGTTTCAGGGTGGGGGCGGTGGTCGCCGGTGGTGGTGGGGCGGTGGCGTGGGGATCGCCGGAGAAAAATCTCGGCACGGGGGTCCTAGAGGGATGGCCGGGGCGGCGGCAGACCGGCGATGGGGAGTGGTTTCGGGGCGGGTGGGGCGGCGGGGGGCGGCTGTTTGGCCGGTGGTGGCTAGCAGCTCAGGGTAGCCTCACCTGATGCTGCTACACGACCAGCTGCCTCGGCTCTCACACGAGCTGCTGCTACTGCTTTTCTGCTACTAGTGCGTTCAGTTTCGATAGTAAAATTCAGTTTCGACAGCAAAATTCAGTTTTGACAGTTAAGTTCAGTTTCAACAGTTAAATTCAGTTTTGACAGTTAAATTCAGTTTCGACAGTTAAGTTCAGAGATGAGCGGCTGATGTATTTTACATCTAGCATTTTGTGGTTATGTATTTTACGTCATCTACTGGAGATGCTATTAGAATTCCACTCAGGTTAACGTTGTCTCTCTTGTCCTGCTTCAGCCTCGGCGTCGTACAACTCACCGGAGCTGCTCCAACGACGAAACCCTCCATCACAGCGGAGCAGTACCCCGGGCTCCATCTCTAGATGCCTAAGATCTTCTTCCCCTCCTCCGACAGCCAAGTCAGCCGGAGCATCCTCACCGACCAACCCAATCACGCTGAGATCGACATGGCTTCGCCACAGAGGTTGTACACTTGTTACATCTCTTTTTTACTCTACATGTTATATATATTGTCACCATGCTTGTGGTTTGACTTAATCTCACCATGCTTCTTTGCATCCTGCTATCTTCCAATTCTTGTGAATTAAACACCCAAATTGGCAGAAATCCTTTGTTTTTGAATACTCTGTTTTGCACGTGCATTCCTATCCTATTCCTGTCTATTTCCTATCCCTGCATTGTTAGAATCCTCAAATTCAAACAAGCCCTTACACAATTACTTCTGTTACAGATATGTGTCAAAGAAAACCTTGTGTGGTTTGTCCTACTCTTGCTGCGCTGTGTTCCACCCCAGCTCAGCTACTCCAACGACAGAAGGGTTCACCATAGCAGGGATCTGCTCTCCAGACTGTCTTTCGCCGCCTCAGATCTTCTTCCCCGCCGTCGGCAGCAAAGACAATTGCATTACCATCATCAACTAAGCAGATGACCTTGAGGACTACACGGGTCCGCAAGAGAGGCCGCACTCTTCCGTGTCTGCTTACGTTATGCATCGCTTAATATGATGACATGCTACTTTATCGTCGTGTTCACCTATTAGACTCCGAGTCAGGTCCAAACTAATGCTGAAACTTGAGTTTTTAAATGGTTGTGGGGTACATATTGGGGAAGCAATCAGTAGTATCTGTCTACTATCTGCTTAATCTCGGGTGTCTACTATGAGTTTCATGTTGGGTGCAAACAAACATTAAAGGAGCCGTTATCTGTATTTGTATCTAAAGCTATTATCTGCCTGCTATCATTAGTTTTGGGTCGATCCACATTTTGCTACCATCACTCTGGATTTGTGCATGCACTCCTTACATAATCTCACTATGTTTTATTCCTATGCATGTCAGTTATTGTACACAATGGAACTGAACATGTAGAGAAAAAGAGACGAGCCTTGAGTGGCAATAAAATTTCATGCAGACGTCGCTCCATGGTGGGCGCAAAGGCAACCCCCCTCCACCCATTTCGGATCGTAATCAAGAGGAAGATAACTGTTCCGAGGGGGATTCAGAAGGAGAAGACCACTCCTATTTACCCCTTGAGGTCTTCGCTCTAACTTTGCATGCTGATGTTGGTAATAGCATGCATATGGTGCCTTGCATTGCTTACTGTATACATCAAATATGTCATTTGCTTAGTTTAGACATGCTTTGTGTCAATGCCATCTGTTTAGTTTCTTTATCGTATATGTGAATCATGCAATGCCTTCTTGTTTAGCCAGGCATCATATATGTGAATTTTGCAATGCCACCCTCGTTAGCCAGTCATCGTATATGTGAATTATATCATGCCATCATTTTTTATTTCGTGTTAAATTTGTCAACAATTTTAGTACATTCAATTACTCTTCCTGTGCATCAGCCATTCGGCACGGTCATGGAAAAATCTGAAGTGGAAACAAGGTCTTCAGAGCAGACAATGCTATCTAATGAAGCGCATGTGTTGCTGGTTACGGATAGCTCCTCAGAGGAGGATTTAGAGACAGATGACCAGTCCTATTCCCCCCACCCCCCCGAGGTGCATGCTCTAACTTGGCAGGGTTATGTTGCTCATATCATGCATATGGTATCTTGCATTTCTATGTCATTTGCTTAGTTTAGATATGCTTTGTGTGAATGCCACCTGTTTAGTGTCTAATTACCATATATTTGAATTATGCGATGCCATCTTGTTGCAAGAAATTATATATGTGAATTATGCAATGCTATCTTGTTGCAAGGCATTATATATGTGAATTATGCAATGCCATGTTGTTTAGACAAGTGTCATATATGTGAATTATATCATGCCGTCCTTTTTTTGTATTTCTCGTTGCATTTGTCGACAATGTTTGTATATTCGACTGCTCTTCCTATGCATCAGCCATTTGAATTGGTGATGGAGAAATCTGGAGTGAAAACAAGGTCTTCAGAGAAGACAATGCTACTTGCTGAAGCAGATATCTTGCTGGTTACAGATAGCTCTCCAGAGGAGGATTCAGAGGCAGATGACTAGTCCTATTATCCCCCTGAGGTGTATGCTCAAACTTGGCAGGGGTTATATTACTCATATCATGCATATGTTGTATTGCAATGCTTAGTTTTTACATCATATATACAATATTGAATGCCATCTCCTTAGTTGACACATCATATATGCGATTGCCCTCTGCTCACTTGCTTAGTATATAAATCATATATTTGAATTATATCATGCCAAGATGTTTACATAGACAGCATGTATCTGAATTATGGCATGCCAACCCATTTTCTAAAGACATAATCTAGTTATATCATCTCATCCTGTTTACATAGTCATCATATTTTGAATTATGTCATTCTATCCGTGAATTATATCATGCCATTATGTTTCCATCGACGGCATGTTTGTGATTTATGGCATGCTAACCCCTTTAATAGACACATCACATAGTTATATCATGTCATCCTGTTTACATAGTCATCATATTTTGAAGTATGTCATTTTATCCTGTTTAGTTAGCCATCATACATGTGAAATTGTGTCCTGCTATTCTGTTTGGTTAGACAACAGAAATGGGAATTATTTCTTGCCCTGTTTTCTTCCCTACTATCCATTGCACCTGTCTATCTTACAATGTATGTACATTCAATTACTTTTCTTGTTTATCAGCCATTTCAATTGGAGGGGGTGATGGCAGTATCTGTGGGAGTAAAAACACGGTCTTCAGAAAAGATCGTGCTACCTGTCGATGTAGATAGAACCACGGTTGTACTTGCCCAAGAACCAGCCCCACCACACATAACCCATACCCACGCAGATTGTACCCCTACCCAGTTGGACAGAGAACCAGCTACACCCCTTCTAACCCCAACCCCAGCAGATAGTACCCCAGTTCCAGTTGACACAACACCGTCTCCACCACAGAGCACCGGAACACGAGCAGATAGTAAGGCAACTACAGTGCCCAAAGCACGAGGACCACCACTTCGAACCCCAAGTCAACGCTTAAAGCAGAAGAAGAATTGTTCTCACGTCAGGTTCCGTAGCTATGGTTCATACTACTTTGCTCTTGCATCACTGTATTTACTCATACCAACTAATTTCAAATTTGAAGGATGCAATTGAAACTCCAATGGTGCAACAAGTATGTTTCAAACCTGTTTCTTTAATGTGTTTGCTGTTGTAACTTGCTCTATGTTGATTTCAGTTTCAATTGAATAAACAGTTATGTTCTCATGCCATGCACATTACAAGTGTTGTTATTGCTGTGTAGTTTCCCACACTTATATTCTGTCTATGCTGCTTTGTCTTAAATAGATATGATTCGAACTGTATCTATCTTGATTTAGCAACATAAACTAGAATGATATAAACCATACAGTGACCATACTACATAGATATATGTTTGTTTCATGTTGTTATCCTGTCCACCTTGCTACTGAACTGGTTTACCAAAATGAGTTTCATATACTACATTGTAAACCTGTGATGTGTTTGTTTGTTTCTCTTTTAGAACGCGGATAAAATATTGGAGAAGAGTACCCCGTTATGCAATGGTAAAGGAAGTAATGCAGATAAGGTTCAAGATAGTGAGACATCCCTGTTGGTCTCCAAGAAAGCTGATAAAAACTATATTGAAGACACTGAGACAACCCCAAAGTCCTGTCTTGATGTACTGTTCGAGTTACTAGCTACTACTGCTGGCACCAGCTCTTCGAACTCGCTGCCTGAATCAGTTTGTCTTCTTGGGTCTCAACTTCAAGTTGAAAGACATCGATCAGATGTTATGCGACAGGAAGCCGAAGGACTGAGGAAGTCCCTGCAGAATTCAGATGCATACTTTCTGGTGCAACAGCAAGTGCTGGAGGATTTAAGCGCCAAACAAGAGAAATTTAATAAGCTTGCTAAGCATCTTGCCAGCATTATGGGTACCCAGGATATTGTTTCTTGAGCTCTTCTGAAGTGGTTTCGGTTTTGGACTTGTTTTGCTGCGACGTTTATTTGCACTGGTCGCCAACTTCGACAACCAGTGTATATGATATGCTGCTTTGTTCCCTATATTTGCACTGGTGGCGAACTTTGATGCCCAGTGGATGTAATATGTGTAATAGCCGTGATAGCCTAGCATAAGTTGCTTGCTTATTTATTTCCTTGTTGTCTTGTTTATTTGTTTGCTTGTAGTTAGTGCGGTTCTTTTTCCATGGTTTGCTAGTGGCCGCAATAACCTATTTTTTAAAACTAGGCCACAATAACCATGGGCTACGTATTTACTGTAGTTACCATGGGCCTCCTACGGGCCGTAGAAACAATGGGCCTTCTAAGGGCCGTAGTAACAATGGGCCTTCTATGGGCCGTAGCATCAATGGGCCTTCTACGTGCCGTATGATCGACAGGCCAAACATGGGCCAATAATAGACTGCATTATGGGCCGTAAACGGGCTAGATTCGGAATCGTCCATTCATGGGATGACAATAACGGTCTGTCGTTAATTGGCCGTATTTGACGACGCTATGAAAACGGCCCAGCGGATTAACGGGCCACAAACGGGCCAATTGTAACCGCGGGCTGAATTTGGCCCGCAAGCAGAAAAAGCCAATAACGGGCCGTAAGTAACCGAATGCTGGAAATGAGCCCAAGAATAAATGGGCCCTGAGAAGGCCGAAAGAGAACACGGGTTGGAAACGGCCCAATGGATTAATGGGTCGTTGATGGGTATAAAGGGGTACACTGTTCATTGCAGGCCAGATTCACCACGGGCCGGTAATGGGCCAAGAGTTACAAATGGCCTCGTATGGGCCGAAAGACATCATGGGCCGAAAGTTACAACGGGTTGGAATCATATTGGACGGCCCAGATGTAGCTACTGGGCTTAATTCCGATAGGCCGTAATGGGCTATATACGAACAGACCGTTAACAAGCTTTCCGTGGGCCGGCCCGTTACCTTTTGACCAAGTAAAACGGGCCGGCCTTTTCACCGGAATGGGCCTCTGTTGGGCCGTGCCACGTGTCGACGTATCATAGGCGCCTCCTGTCCAATGAATGGATGACATCTGTCCCAACAGTGAGCCAACACGTGTTTCCTCCGGCCAATGAGAATTTTACACGTGGAAAACCCTCATTGGTCCGGGCTGTTAGCGGGTTATCGGATCCAAAACCGGACCCGATAGCTTAACGGCGACCCATTATGGTGGATGCCACATGTTGGTCACCCTTGACAAAAGCACTTCCATGACGCGCGATTTATCGTCATGGAAGTGGACACTTCCGTGATGATACTTTTGGTAATGTCATGGAACACTTCTAGGACATCACATGTATGACTATCTCGATTCTATCATAAAATCGTCATGGATGTACGTGCATGACAGAAAACGTGACCTACTATGACAAACACGTATCATCACGGAAGTTTCTTTTTTTTGTAGTGCATCGTCTTGGTCCGTAAAGGAGGTGTCAGTGCGGCGAACCAGGCAATCGGACTATGTGGCTTTATCACTCTCACTTAGCCATAGGAGTTTGACAATGGGACTGTAAGATAGCCCCTGGTGCGTGTGTGGCTATCCGAACTTGGATACCTTATGCGCATGACTGGAAGAAAGCCAGCCCTTCGTGTAACACGGAAGAAATCGCTAGAGATTTAGTAAGTCGCCCAATTGCTGACCAGCTCTCGCCGCTTCATGACAGTCAGTTTTCGGCTTTCTCTACTGAGGTGCTTGACCGGATGAACTAGAAGCACAATCACAGTAGTTCTCCCTTTACTATCTTAGCCGAACAAGCGGAACGTAAGGTAGCAAACACAGGAGCCGGGCAACCCAACTATTGACCAAAGACAAGATTCGAAGCTGATGCATATAATGCAGTATTCGGGACGCCGAAGTCTACTATGAGAGTGTTCAGACTTTATGTTTTTGAAAATATATATTGCTGAATAGAGCCCCTGGTGATTTAAGTCGTGCCGAGGTGTACATGCCAATCTGACGTAAAGGGGGAAGACAGATTAAGAAATAAGCCAATATCGAACAAGGTTGGGCGAAACTGTTTCCATTATAGTCTGATTGGTACGTCAAAACGTATTTTTACAGAAGATGCCATAAGCATCAAGGCTATTTTACATGCCGAGAACAAGGGAAAGCTGTATACATGTCCTAAAAAGGAAAAGATGATCGTCAAGATCCTTTGGACATTCTGCCGCACGTCTGCGCCGCCTTTCGCCTTGGCGTATGATCCTTTGACAGGATCAACGATCGAGTATACATAAGGGGCCTGTGAAAGGGCCCTTGGTACCATCGGAAAGTGATATGGGTTGTAAAGAACTTGAAAAATAAAAATAGAGAGAAAAAAGGGAAGAATATGAGGGTTCGGATAGGGTTGAGCCGTATCGTGGACTTTATTTTTAGTATGCCTCCGTCCTTGCCCATGGTATGTTTAGTGTGTAGTTATGTACGCGCGGTACGTACGCCGCTATCAGGTTGGGGCTTCGATGCAGGCTGAATTGCTAATCTAGCTCTGGACAGCAGCACCACCGCGTTGGGGGTGAGATGGTGCGGCTGGAGTTGATAGAATTCGAGCCAGGAGCGGACGAAGGCGCTCACTAGCAGGCCGAAGCCGCGCAAGAAGTGCGAGCGGAAGACCACCCGCTCGCCCTCCTGCAGCCTCGGCCTAATCTCCTTCGCCGGCGTGAGGCAGACCTCCACTTTGTCCGCGCCGGGCAGCCGCCGCTTGTCGCGGAGGAAGTCGATGTGGTCGTCATGGACGTTGGAGCCGTCCCAATCCCCGCCAAGCTGCTCTACGTGGGGAGGCATAGCGAGAGCTAGCACGGCGGCGGAGGAGCGTGCGGTGGAAGAGCGCGGCAGCGAGGCGCTGTCGCGAGAAGGAGCGAAGGAAGAAGATGGTGGAAGTAGGAGGAGCATGCGAGGGCCTGCCGCCCTCCACCTCCCCCTACTTATAGCATCACGAGGCCGAAGAGGCCGGACGTTGGGGGGGACGTGGGATTAACTGGGCCCACTCCCCCCACGTCTCGTGATTATTGCTCGTAAATGCGAGCCGAAACGGCCGCACGAAACGTGCGGGCGGTTTCGGGATACAAAGGATCCGCGCCTGGGCCGGGGCGCGGACGTGGCGGGCCCCCTCCCTGCGGCGACGTCCCGTCGCGCGTGTGGGCTGGCAGGCTTTCCGGCCACGTGGCTCGCCGACGGCCCGTGGCCGGCCCGCGGCCCGGTGCACGTGCCAGCGGGTTCCCGCCTTCCGACTCCAGAAGATTTCGATTCAGGCGGCGCGCCTGACCAAGGCCGGCTCCCAGCTGCCGGCTTGTCACGATAGGAAGCTGATCGAGCTTCTCAAAACCCCACTCCACCTCGGAGCCCTATCAGCTTCGGGGACTACTGTCGGAGTAAATGGCCACGGGTAGCCTAACTGACTGCCCCTGGTTCTTCTGAAAAAATTATCAGGCCTTCGGGCCTCCAAGCACTCCGAGCATTGGGCCGCCTTCCCGGGCCGGCTACCACTAAAGCCGACTCCCGGAAGGCGACCCAGCCTCACCAACTCCTCCCCAGGACGACTACGGGGTAGCCGACTCACAGAAGCCGGCTGAGAAGGATGCCGACTCCTAGGAGCCGGCCAAGACCACAACCCCTCCAAACCGCTCCCACATAACCGCGACGTGACGGGGTGTGGCCACAGTGCGGCCCACTACCCCCGAAGCCCGAGGCGGGCGTGGCTACAGGAGGCCGTATGGGACGGACGTCTCCCGTGCGGCTCAGCACTGTGGCCATGCTAGCCTCGACGTCATCCACGACCCACTCCTGTACGACCCACGAACTGCGGGCCCCTTCAGCTAGAGAGAGGCGTGAAGGCGGCCCGGCCTTTCCCAGTCGGCCAGGAGCGTAGCCGGCCTCCAGAAGCCGGCTACTCCCTTCCTCGAAACAGGAGCCCCATTAAGGAGACAAGACGAGGTAAGGCTACATTGATAGCCCCCGAGGCGGCCCACTGTAGCCACGCTTACGTCGACAAAGCCCTCGTCATCACAGGCGAGGCTACAATAAGCAGCCGCCGACAAGACCCTAGGCGGTGGGGCCGGCCTGTTGACCAAGTAGCCGGCAGCCGGCGGGACCCACCAGCCGGCGGAGAAGCCGGCGAGCGTAGACACTGACGACTGGGACCAGTTCCCAGTCGGATTACCATTGTACCCCCGGGGAGGCCTATATAAACCCCCCGGAGCACCCATGCAAAGGGTTCGCACCCAAGCATAGTTGGCCTCTGAGCATAGAGTTGCCCTCTAAGCATAGCACGCACACCATAGATAGGGAGAAGCAAGAGCTAGCCTTGTTCTTCTTCTCCTTTGATCTCCACAGCTCTAGGAGCAATTGTAGCTACCTTTTATCGATCTAGTGATCATGCGGAGACCCCGCAGAGCAGGACTAGGGGTGTTATCTCCTCGGAGAGCCCCGAACCTGGGTAAGATTCGCCGGCGTGCATGTCTTCGCCTCATCCCGTTTCCAGGCACCGGCGACGTTTTATTGGCTCCCACAATGATAAGCCATCCCTTGGCATATGTCGCACCAACCACCCGACATTTGGCGCCCACCGTGGGGCCAGGTGCACCGTCGTCCGGAGACCTGTTCTGGACGGGAACCCTCTTCCTCCCCCGCGAGCGCAGCCAGCCTGCTGCGCCCGATGCCGTTTGCCTCGATGCACTGCAAGGCGTCGACGACGCCTGCGCGGCAAGCCGCCTCGCCGATCTGCTCGGCGAGACTCGCATCTCCGACGAGTCTGCGTCCGACGCAGGCACCGACTACCCCGAGAGCCGCCTCATCAGCCTCCTCGACCAACTTCACGTCTTCAGCGAGCCCGCTGCGGACATGGAGTCTGTCGGCTCCACCGACCCGATGCTCATCGACTCCGACACCGCGTCGCTCGACGCCTACCGCTCCGACGTGGTGGTCTTCGACGACCCCCTCCCTCGAGCTGACAGCGGCAGCAGCGCTGTCAGAGAAGTGCTGGTCATCAGCCACGTCTCCAACTCGGGCGAGAACGCCCGCGACGCTCAGCAAGCGGCGATGCATGACCTCTCCGTCCCCATCCCGGCCGATGTCGACGCCGAGACCCTGGAAGCGCGCCGCCTAGCCCTCATCGCGGAGGGCAAGAAGATAGCCTCGATGAGACGCCTCACCGAGGCCCATCAGCGCGAAGTCGACCGCGCCGCCTTCGGCACGCCGCCGCCTAGCGGCCCGAGCCGAGCCGGCTTCGTCCAGAAGCGCGGCGCAGCCGTTGCCAGCATGCTGGGCGCAGATCGCCCCGTCTACGCCACCCCGCTCGAGAATCTGCGAGCCGCTCAGGCGGCTGCAGAGGAGCTCAATGGGCTGGGAGCCGACGAGCTCCCCTACATGACAAGATGGATCCAGCAGCTGATCGACGCGGCTGCAGAACGGCACGAAGCCGACGCCCGTGCTGATAGTCATCCCCCGCGCAGGGAGCACGCCGCAACGTCCCGCTCGCCGACTGCGAGCGGCGCGCGCCAGAAGAAAGACAAGGAGCCGGCCGCCAGCCGCAGCCGGACTCGCATCACCATCGAGCGCGACGCGGATGGCCGCCCTCGAGCTGTAGAGCACCAAGGAAATCTGCCTCCTCCCCCGCCTCGGAGAGAAAGACGCCTCACTCCGCCGCCTGTCACACATCCGACTCTTGGTGACCGACTCGGCCGCCGAGAAGGAGTCGGCGAGAACGACGCCCGCCATAGGATCGACCGCCTGGCTCGATCCTTGGCATT
The DNA here is from genome assembly GCF_018294505.1 of Triticum aestivum. Lineage (NCBI taxonomy): Eukaryota > Viridiplantae > Streptophyta > Magnoliopsida > Poales > Poaceae > Triticum > Triticum aestivum. Next base: position 522,600,566 of record NC_057814.1, on the reverse strand, counting down.
AGAAGAAGAAGACGATGTCGGCCCGCCATGCTTTGGCCCCCGCATCCGCGACGAGCCCTTCCCTAAAGGGTTCTCGCTCCCCAGAGACACGCCCAAGTATAACGGCTCGGTGAAGCCGGAAGACTGGCTCATCGACTACTCCACGGCCGTCAGCATCGCCAACGGCAATCGGCGCGTCGCCATGAAGTACGTCCCCCTAATGCTGCAGGGCACGGCGCGCACATGGCTCAATAGCCTCAAGCCCTACAGCATCAACAGTTGGCTGGACTTCACGGAAGTCTTTGTCCGCAACTTCACCAGCACCTACAAGCGGCCTCCCAAGCCCCGCCAGCTCTCCCTCTGCGTCCAAGGGCCCAACGAGTCGACCCGCGACTACCTCACGCGATGGGCCGAGCTCCGCAACTCCTGCGAGGGAGTGCACGAGGTCCAGGCCATCGAGTACTTCACCGCCGGGTGCCGAGAGGGCACCCTCCTCAAGCACCGCCTCCTCTGCGACGAGCCGGCTACCCTCGATGAGTTGCTGGTCATCGCCAACAAGTACGCCACTGCCGACTCCTCTATGAAGACCGAGCTCCGAGTGGATGCCTCGGGGAAAGTAGTTGCTCCGGCTCCCAAGACGCCGGCTGGCGACCCTAACCGGCGCCCCTACCAGAACGACCACAAGCGCAAGGGCCCCATGCCGACTTCCTCCAGTCGGCAGGTGGCCATAGTTGAAGATGAGCAGCCCGAAGAGCGGCCCGCTCCCAAGAAGAAGGGTGGCCGGCCGCCCTGGCAGCCGCCTTTCTCCTACGAACAAGCACTCGATGCCCCCTGCAAGTTCCACAGCGGCGCGAAGCCGTCCAACCATACAACCCGGAAATGCCACTGGCTCACCCGCATCACCAAGGGCGAAGGAATGTTGCCGCCTCCGCCTCCAGCCCCCCAGCAGCCGGCGGCTCGGCCGGCGGTCGGCGCCATCCAAAACGAGTTCCCCGAAGAGCACGCCGGCTACGTCGTCTTCACAAGTCAAGCCGACGACAAGCGCAGCCGACGCCGGCAGCACCAAGAAGTGAACGCAGTCGCCTCTAGCACCGCCGAGTTCATGCACTGGTCGGAAAAGCCAATCAGCTGGAGCCAAGCCGACCACCCAGACGTGATGCCTTCGCCCGGCTCCTATGCTATGGTCTTGGACGTCACCCTTGCGACGGAGAGGCGAGCTGCCAGATTTTCCCGCGTCCTGATAGACGGCGGAAGCAGTATCAACATACTGTACCGCGATACCATGGACAAGCTGAACATCAAAGCGAAGCAGCTCATGCCAAGCCGCACCGTCTTCCATGGTATCGTACCCGGCCTATCTTGCTCTCCAATCGGCAAGATCAAAATGGATGTTCTCTTCGGAGACAAAGATCATTTCCGCCAGGTAGCAGTATGGTTCGAGGTGGTGGATTTGGAGAGCCCCTATCATGCACTGCTTGGCCGACCTGCTTTGGCCAAGTTCATGGTTGTGCCCCACTACGCCTACCTGGAGATGAAGATGCCGAGCTCGAAGGGGATCATCACGGTAGCCGGCGACTACAAGAAGTCCATCGAGTGTGCCATGGCCAGTAGCCGGCTGGCCGAGTCCCTCGTGGTGGCAGAAGAGAAGAAGATGTTGGAACGGGTTGTGGCCATGGCCGGCAAGCAGCCGGCCTTGTCCCCCAACCCCAAGGATTGTGATGCGCAGGGCTCCTTCCAGCCTGCAAAAGAGACGAAGAAGATACCTCTAGACCCGGAGCACCTGGAGAGATTCGCCGTGATTGGGGCGAACTTGGACAGTAAATAGGAAGGCGAGCTTGTCGACTTCCTCCGTGAGAATCGAGACATCTTTGCATGGTCCCCAAAAGACATGCCGGGTGTCCCGAAGGATTTCGCCGAGCACAAGCTACATGTCCGAGCTGATGCAAAGCCGGTCAAGCAACCCCTCCGCCGACTATCAGAAGAGAAGCGAAGAATCGTGGGAGAAGAGATAGCCCGGCTCCTTGCAGCCGGCTTCATCATGGAAGTGTTCTTTCCAGAATGGCTTGCCAACCCAGTTCTAGTTCTGAAGAAGAATAACAAGTGGCGCATGTGTATAGACTACACGAGTTTGAACAAGGCCTGCCCAAAGGATCCGTTTGCTCTGCCACGGATTGATCAAGTGATAGACTCCACAGCCGAATGTGAGCTGTTAAGTTTTTTGGATGCATACTCAGGGTATCATCAGATCAAGTTGGACCCGGCTGACTGCCTGAAGACTGCCTTCATCACACCCTTTGGAGCTTTCTGCTACCTGACAATGACATTCGGCTTGAGAAATGCCGGTGCCACTTTTCAGCGTTGCATGCAGAAATGTCTCTTGAAACAACTCGGCAGAAATGCCCACGTCTATGTAGACGACATTGTGGTGAAGACAGAGAAGCGCGGTACCTTGCTGGAAGACCTGCAAGAAACATTTGCCAACTTGCGCCGATTCCAAATCAAGCTCAATCCCGAGAAGTGCGTGTTCGGAGTGCCAGCCGGCCAGCTGCTAGGCTTCCTGGTCTCCGAACGCGGCATTGAGTGCAACCCCGTCAAGATCAAGGCCATCGAGAGGATGGAGATTCCCACCAAGCTGCGAGATGTGCAGAAGTTCACTGGCTGCTTAGCCTCCCTGAATCGTTTTATCAGCCGACTAGGAGAGAAGGCCCTCCCCCTGTACCGACTCATGAAGAAGTCCACTCACTTTGAGTGGAATGATCAAGCCGACCAAGCCTTCCATGAGTTGAAGAAAATATTGACCACTCCGCCTGTCCTGGCTGCGCCGACTGAGAAGGAGCCCATGCTCCTCTACATCGCCGCGACTAGCCGAGTCGTCAGCACTGTTGTTGTGGTCCAGCGCCCGGAGGAAGGCCGAGCCTAGCTGGTCCAGAGGCCGGTCTACTATCTCAGCGAAGTACTGTCCAGCTCAAAGCAAAACTACCCGCACTACCAGAAGATGTGCTATGGGGTGTACTTCGCTGCCAAGAAATTGAAGCCCTACTTCCAAGAGCACCCCATCACGGTCGTGTGCACTGCCCCGCTCGCCGAGATCATAGGCAGCCGGGATGCATCCGGCCGGGTGGCCAAATGGGCCATTGCCTTGGCGCCCTACACGATCTTCTATCAACCCCGCACCGCCATCAAGTCGCAAGCATTGGCCGACTTCCTCGTCGACTGGGCCGAGACCCAGTACTTACCGCCGGCTCCCGACTCTACTCATTGGCGGACGCACTTTGACGGGTCCAAGATGCGCACCGGCTTGGGAGCCGGCATCGTCCTCACCTCTTCCAAAGGCGACAAGCTCAAGTACACGCTGCAGATCCACTTCGCCGCCTCCAACAACGTCGCCGAGTACGAGGCGCTCGTACATGGGCTCCGGCTAGCCAAAGAACTCGGCATACGCCGGATCCTGTGCTACGGTGACTCAGACTTGGTGGTCCAGCAATCATCCAGCGACTGGGACGCCAAGGACGCGAACATGGCGAGCTACCGTTTCCTCGTCCAGCAGATAAGCGGATACTTCGAAGGGTGCGAGTTCCTTCACGTGCCAAGGGCCGACAACGACCAAGCAGATGCCCTAGCACGGATCGGCTCCACCCGACAAGCCATACCGACTGGCGTCTCCCTCCAGCGCCTCCTCAAGCCGTCTCCAGAGTCGGATTCCATCTTCGTACCGCCTGTGCTAGAAACAGCCGGATCCAACCCGAGAAATCCCGCAGGCGGCACGGGGACTTCGACGACTGGCCCGGGGACTGCTGTAGTCGCACCCGGCCCGGGGACTTCAGAACCCGGCCCGGGGACTGCAGCAGTCAGCCCGGGGACTACAACGACACAAGAAGCGGTGGCCGACTCCAATTCAACACCCAACCCACCCACCCGAGTCATGGTGGCCACATTAACAGAAGAAGAAGTCACAGCTCCCTCATGGGCCCAGCCCATCCTCAAGTTCCTAGTCAGCAGATAGCTGCCGGCTGATGAGATCTCAGCAAGACTAGTGCAACGACGAGCCGCAGCATACACAATAATCAACAGAGAGCTTGTGAAGCGCATCGTCACTGGAGTCTTCCAGCGTTGTGTCGAGCCAGAAAAAGGAGTAGCAATCCTCAAAGACATCCACCAAGGCGAATGCGGCCATCACGCAGCCTCAAGATCCCTCGTGGCCAAAGCTTTCCTCCACGGTTTCTTCTGGCCGACTGCCTTGGAGGATGCTAAAGCAATAGTCAAGAGCTGCAGAGGATGCCAAGTTTTTAGTTCCAAGCAACACCTGCCGGCTTCTGCACTCAAGACCATTCCCCTCACCTGGCCTTTTGCCGTCTGGGGACTGGACATGGCGGGCCCCTTCAAGACAGCCCGCGGCGGCCCGACACATCTACTCGTTGCTGTGGACAAGTTCACAAAGTGGATCGAAGTCAAGCCGATTAAGAAGCTGAACGGGCCGACTGCCGTGACATTCATCACCGACATCACTACTCGGTACGGCGTGCCGCACAGCATCATCACCGACAACGGCATGAACTTCGCCAAAGGCGCACTGGCACGTTTCTACGCGACACAGGGCATCCGACTGGACTTAGCATCCGTTGCCCACCCGCAGTCAAACGGCCAGGTCGAGCGAGCAAATGGACTCATCCTCTCCGGCATCAAGCCCCGACTGGTTGTACCACTGGAGCGATCGGCCGGCTGCTGGCTCGAAGAGCTGCCGGCTGTCCTCTGGAGTCTGCGCACCACACCCAACAAGTCAACCGGCTTCACTCCATTCTTCCTCGTGTACGGTGCCGAGGCTGTCATCCCCACAGACATCGAGTTCGACTCGCCTCGGATCACCATGTACACGGAGGAGGAAGCCAAAGAAGCAAGAGAAGACGGCGTCGACCTACTGGAAGAAGGCCGGCTGTTAGCCCTCAGCCGGTCTGCCATCTACCAGCAAGGGCTGCGCCGCTACTACAACCGCAAGGTCAAGCCAAGATCCTTCCAAGAGGGCGACCTTGTGCTCCGGCTGATCCAGCGAACAGCCGGCCAGCACAAGCTCTCGACCCCTTGGGAAGGCCCCTTCGTCGTCAGCAAGGCACTCGGCAACGACTCCTACTACTTGATCGATGCGCAAAAGCCAAGAGCACGCAAGAGAGACGACTCCAGCAAGGAGTCAGAGCGACCATGGAACGCAAACCTCCTAAGACGATTTTACAGCTGAAAAGCAGTATGTATCACGCTCCCCTTTTGTATTAAGTACAAACCAACAGCCCCCCAAACAGTACTCGGGGACTGCCTTTTATTTTATCTATGAATGACGAGTGTCATGTCCATGAATGTATTATTACATTTCGAATTTTTGTCCGGCACCGGGTTCGACTAGTCGGCCCGGGGACTGGCCGCCTTGAGCTATATCGCAAGTTTTTCCTAAAGTCAGAAAAGTAGTGCGCCGGCTCCCAAGTCCTCTCTTGTTGAAAGTCACAGCTCAAAGAACTGACTGTCCGACTAGCAAGAGAGAAGACAGAAAGGACGCTTGCACGAAAAATGGTTAAGGAACAACTAACCTATATAGCAAAGAGACGGCCTCCAAAATATGCCTGCCGGCTGTCAAAACAGCCGGCTGGCCGGCTTCCTAAAAAACTCAGCTTTAGTCCAGCAGAGCTAAAGTACTTCCCCCTCCCCAATCGACCAGGCACTCCCCGGCTACAGATTGCAGAGCAAACTGTTTGACTGGGGAGGCGGCAACCAAGGGAGGGCGGCAAAGGAAAAAGCAGAAGGACAAAAAGCAAAAAGTACAAGGAAAGGCCGATTGCATAACTTATATACATAAAGCCCCCAACAGGCGGCAACAGACTTAAGTTTGAATACACCCAGTGGGTGGAATTGTGCAGACTTAACCAAACATCGTTCAAAAGTAACAAGACAGGAAAACAAAAGAAAGAAGACTAGGGCGCGACATGAAGGCCGAGCTGGTCGGTGAAGGCGACATCGCCGGCTGAAGGAGTGGCCGCCTCGCTGGTCCCGGCTTGACCACCTCCTGCGGCAGGAGACGCACTCGCGCGCGACATAGTACTGGAGGCGCGGTCAGGCTGGCCGGCCACTCCACCAGCCGGCTCGGCGTCTTCACCCTCCTCCTCCTCCTCTTTGCCCTCATCGCTGGAGTCGATCTCCTCCGCCGAGTCCTCGCCGTACGCCGGGTCCAGCCCGAACCAATCTTCCGGCTGGGCGACTCCATTGTCGTCCACCTCGGGGGCGAAGACGTTGGTGTCGGTGTAGTCGGCGATCACCGAAGCCCGCCGAATGATGGCCGGCCGCGCCGGCTCCAGCTCCGTGTTGGCTTGCTGCCGCCAGGTAGCCAGCTGGTCCAGGTTCAGGCCGGGATACCAGCCCTTGACGAACTCCAGCGCCCGTCTGGCGCCGGAGCGAGCCGCCGAGGCCTTCCAAGCCTCGAAGCGGCCGACGGCCACCTCCAGCCAGTCGGCGGTCCGACTGGGGGTGCGAGCGACCGCTTGGCCGGGCCAGAGGGCGGCCAAGACCTGCGCCCCGGCACGCTGAAGCCGGCGGAGCAGCCGGTGAGCCGGCTGGATACGAGCCTGGATCGCCAGGTGCTGTTCCTCCAGCGAGCGGCCGGCGGTTGGCGAAATCTCGAAGCCGGCCTGCCTCTTCGCTTCGCGACGGGCCTCGATGGCCTGGTTGGTGGCAGTCGAATAGCCAGGGAAATACTCTGCGCGAAGAAGAAAGGAAGAGAAGAACACCAAAATCAGAAAACAAGCCAAAGTGGCAGATGGCAAGAAAGGACGAAGAGACAGACGGCTTACCGTCAACCAGATCCTCAATCTGGCCATAGCCGGAGACCAGAGTCTGCCTGGCCTCTGCCCAGCCGGCTGCCTCCGTCTCGAACTCAGCTTGGAGAGTGGCCTCGTGGTCCTGCGCCGCCTTCAGTGCCGCCTGGTGGCTTTCCTCCTGGTCAGCTAGCTTCTTGACCAGGCGGTCGCGCTCCTGCACCAAGGCGGCGAGCTCGACGTCCTTGGCACGAAGAGCAGTCTGGGACTCCCCCAGCTGCGCCCTCAGACTAGCGTTGGCCGCTGCAGAGACGACAGAAGAGGAAGAACAATAAGAAATCATCAAGGAAGATCCGAGCCGACTGCTCAGCAGTCGGCCCGAATCTCGGGGACTACACCCAGTGGGTGCGCTGGCGCGCCCCCACATGAGATAAAGATCAAGTCACATAGCTCGGCTCTCAGTAAGGTCGGCGGTCTTCTGAGTCAGCTCCCGAGCCTGGGAGTTGAAGGCGGTCGCTCGGAGGTTGTGGTAGTCCTGCAAGACAGACAGAAGACCGAAGTAAGAACAAAAAACAGCAAAGACAAATCCTCCAAGAAGTTCCGAGCCGCCTGCTCAGCAGCCGACTTGGAACTCAGGGACTACACCCAGTGGGTGCGCTGACGCGCCCCCACGGAAGAAATCAAGATCAGGAAGAGAAATCAAGATCAAGAAAAACGCAAAGTCAAGAAGAATCAAGACGAGAGTACTAACCCGGATGGCTGCCCGCGTCGCGAGGAATTCGTCGGTGAACTGCCTCAGCGCCGCGGCTTGGCTTTGGAGCCGGGTCCGGACGTCTTGTGCGGCGACGTTCACCACGGCTGTCCCTCCGCCTGGCGTCCACCCCGAGGTAGCACTGGCCGCCTCCGCGTCTCTGGCCGACGAGCTGGAGCCCACGGCCGGCTGTGGCTCCGACGCGGCCTTCTGCGGCTCCGACGCGGCCTTCCCTGTACGCCGGCTTGGCGGAACCCGGACCACCACCTCAGCCCCGGTGGCCGGCTCGCCCTCCGCCGACTGTGCGGGCGCAGCCTCAGGCTGGCCGCCTTGGGCCGCCCTAGTCGGAGGGGTCGGCTCTGGCGCCTTCTCCAAGATGATGACGTCGTCGCCGCTTCCTCCCAGCCCCGGCTGGGAACCGCTGGCTCCCCCTGGCGAGGGCTCCACGTCCCCAGGTGCCATGACGCGCAGGGGGGTGACCATCAAGGCCTCCCCCGCCGCCGCCGCGGCCTCAGCCTCTGCCTGGGCCTTGGCTGCGGCCTCGGCGAGCGCCTTCGCCGCCTCTTCCTCCCGAGCCGCCTGGGCGGCGGCTGCCTTCCGTGCCTCCGCCTCCCGTGCCTCCTGCTCCTCCCGCACCTCCCGCGCGTTCCTCTCCGTCGCCTCCTGGAGGGCGGCGCGGGGGTCCACGCGGCGGGTGGCGCTCCCAGAGCCCCCTGGTGACTCGACGACGGAGCCAGCAGCCGCCCGCTCAAGCGTCAGCGGAGCTCTGATCATTGAAGAAGAAGTCAAAGGTTCTAGAACCACCAAAGAAAAGAAAGAAAGAAGATACGTAGAGAAAGAGAACTTACGCCGACACGGTTTGCGGCTGCTTCACCGCTTTCCGGAAGCGAGCCGCCTTCGCGGCCGCCTCTTCCCGCCTGGTGGCGGCCGCCCTGCCCCTGGGCTTCTTCGTTCGGCTGCCAAACAAGCCCTGACCGGCGCGACGCTTCTGGCCTCTACCCCGAGCAGGCTGCGCGCCGGAGGAGCCCGCGCCGCGTCCGGATGCCGGCTGGCGGCGCGGGACGGCTTCGGCTTCATCCTCGTCCGGCCAGTCGTCGAAGGTAGCAGTGAACCCGGAGCCGCCTGCTTCATCGCCGGCTGGGCCACCGCCCGGCTCGACGACATCGTCCAAATGGACCGCCCCCAGGTCGGGGTCCTCCAGGTCGTGTTCGGTCCGGTCGGGGACGAAGCGGCGCTCCACGTCGGACCCGCCGGCCGGCCGAAGCAGAGGGCTCTGTCGAAGAACAAGCCGACTAAGTCAGAGTCGGCCAAGAGACACTCGGCAACAAGGCTGAGAGAGAGAGAGAAAAAGGGATAAGGGGAGCATACCGTAGGCGGAGGATTGGCTCGGCTATACGGCTCCTTGCCGAACTGCCAATCTTCGGTAAATTGGCAGTTTGCGAGGTAATTCACCATGTAGGCGGCGTCGTGGCGCGGCATCTCCTTGGTGCACATGCGGCTCGGATCGAGCTGGCCGCTCATCTGGCAGATCAGATGAGGCCGGCTCTGGAGCGGAAGGACCTGGCGCGTGACAAACGCGGCCAGGAGGTCGGGCCCCGTCAGGCCCTCCGACTGGACCATCACCCGCAGTCGGGCGATGGCGGCGTTTCCTGCCTGCGACAGCGTCACGGCCCGGAAGGACCACTAGGGCAGCCTGCCCACCGGTGGGCCGGCTACGTAAGCCGGCAAGTTGATGTAGTCGCCCCGTGGAGCGATGTTCCGCACGTAGAAGTATGACTTCTGCCACTTCTTCACCGATTGGATTAGCGTGATGACGGGGAAGGGGTTGTCGGCGCCCGATCTCCACGACGCGATGAAGGCGCCAGTATGAGCCGGCACGCCCTTGCTGCGCGTGCCCAGCTTCGTCTGGAAGAGCTCCCCCCAGAGCTCAAGGGTGGGGAGGACGCCGAGATAGCCCTCGCACAGGGTGACGAAGGCAGACAGCAGCACCACCGCGTTGGGGGTGAGATGGTGCGGCTGGAGTTGATAGAATTCGAGCCAGGAGCGGACGAAGGCGCTCACTGGCAGGCCGAAGCCGCGCAAGAAGTGCGAGCGGAAGACCACCCGCTCGCCCTCCTGCGGCCTCGGCCTAATCTCCTTCGCCGGCGCGAGGCAGACCTCCACTTTGTCCGCGCCGGGCAGCCGCCGCGTGTCGCGGATGAAGTCGATGTGGTCGTCATGGACGTTGGAGCCGTCCCAATCCCCGCCAAGCTGCTCTACGTGGGGAGGCATAGCGAGAGCTAGCACGGCGGCAGAGGAGCGTGTGGTGGAAGAGCGCGGCGGCGAGGCGCTGTCGCGAGAACGAGCGAAGGAAGAAGACGGTGGAAGTAGGAGGAGCGTGCGAGGGCCTGCCGCCCTCCACCTCCTCCTACTTATAGCATCACGAGGCCGAAGAGGCCGGACGTGGGGGGGGGGGGGACGTGGGATTAACTGGGCCCACTCCCCCCACGTCTCGTGATTATTGCGCATAAATGCGAGCCGAAACTGCCGCACGGAACGTGCGGGCGGTTTCGGGATACAAAGGATCCGCGCCTGGGCCGGGGCGCGGACGTGGCGGGCCCCCTCCCTGCGGCGACGTCCCATCGCGCGCGTGGGCTGGCAGGCTTTCCGGCCACGTGGCTCGCCGACGGCCCGTGGCCGGCCCACGGCCCGGTGCACGTGCCAGCGGGTTCCCGCCTTCCGACTCCAGAAGATTTCGATTCAGGCGGCGCGCCTGACCAAGGCCGGCTCCCAGCTGCGGCTTGTCACGATAGGAAGCTGATCGAGCTTCTCAAAACCCCACTCCACCTCGAAGCCATATCAGCTTCGGGGACTACTGTCAGAGTAAATGGCCACGGGTAGCCTAACCGACTGCCGCTGGTTCTTCTGAAAAAATTATCAGGCCTTCGGGCCTCCAAGCACTCCGAGCATTGGGCCGCCTTCCCGGGCCGGCTACCACTAAAGCCGACTCCCGGAAGGCGACCCAGCCTCACCAACTCCTCCCCAGGACGACTACGGGGTAGCCGACTCACAAAAGCTGGCTGAGAAGGATGCCGACTCCTAGGAGCCGGCCAAGACCACAAGCCCTCCAAACCGCTCCCACCTAACCGCGACGTGACGGGGTGTGGCCACAGTGCGGCCCACTACCCCCGAAGCCCGAGGCGGGCGTGGCTACAGGAGGCCGTATGGGACGGACGTCTCCCGTGCGGCTCAGCACTGTGGCCATGCTAGCCTCGACGTCATCCACGACCCACTCCTGTACGACCCACGGACTGCGGGCCCCTTCAGCTAGAGAGAGGCGTGAAGGCGGCCCGGCCTTTCCCAGTCGGCCAGGAGCGTAGCGGGCCTCCAGAAGCCGGCTACTCCCTTCCTCGAAGTAGGAGCCCCATTAAGGAGACAAGACGAGGTAAGGCTACAGTGATAGCCCCCGAGGTGGCCCACTATAGCCACGCTTACCTCGACAAAGCCCTCGTCATCACAGGCGAGGCTACAGTAAGCAGCCGCCGACAAGACCCTAGGCGGTGGGGTCGGCCTGTCGACCAAGTAGCCGGCAGCAGGCGGGACCCAGCAGCCGGCGGAGAAGCCGGCGAGCGTAGACACTGACGACTGGGACCAGTTCCCAGTCGGATTACCATTGTACCCCCGGGGGGCAGGCCTATATAAACCCCCTGGAGCACCCATGCAAAGGGTTCACACCCAAGCATAGTTGGCCTCTGAGCATAGAGTTGCCCTCTAAGCATAGCACGCACACCATAGATAGGGAGAAGCAAGAGCTAGCCTTGTTCTTCTTCTCCTTTGATCTCCACAGCTCTAGGAGCAATTGTAGCTACCTTTTATCGATCTAGTGATCATGCGGAGACCCCGCAGAGCAGGACTAGGGGTGTTATCTCCTCGGAGAGCCCCGAACCTGGGTAAGATTCGCCGGCGTGCATGTCTTCGCCTCATCCCGTTTCCAGGCACCGGCGACGTTTTATTGGCTCCCACAATGATAAGCCATCCCTTGGCATATGTCGCACCAACCACCCGACAGTCGTGGCTGCCGTTGCCATCTCTGGCTTCGGAGGTGCCAGCGTCGCTGGTGCTATTGCTTCTACGAGCTAGCCAGCTATCTTCTCCCGCACAAAAGCGGGTCATAAGTGCGGTGAGAGCTGCCATGGACTTCGGTTTTTCTTGGCCGAGGTGTCGGGCAATCCACTCGTCACGGACACTGTGTTTAAAGTCCGCGAGGGCTTTGGCGTCCGGATAATCGACAATTTGGTTCTTTTTAATTAAGAACCTGGTCCAGAGCTTCCGGGCTGACTCTCCGGGTTGCTAGACTATGTGACTAAGGTCATCGGCGTCTAGAGGCCAAACATAGGTACCTTGGAAGTTGTCTCTAAAGGCATCTTCCAAATCTTCCCAGCTACCAATAAAGTTTTCTGGGAGGCTATTTAACCAGCGTCGTGCTGGTCCCTTCAGTTTTAGGGGGAGGTACTTGATGGCATGGAGATTGTCACCGCGAGCCATGTGAATGTGGAGAAGAAAATCTTCGATCCATACTACGGGATCCGTGGTGCCATCGTACGATTCAATGTTCATGCGTTTAAACCCTTCTGGGAACTGGTGCTCCATTACCTCATCGGTGAAGCATAAGGGGTGTGCGGCGCCTCTATATCGGGCGGCGTCACGGCGCAGTTCGGATGAAGTCCGTATGCGGTTTTTGGCCCGAGTGAGGTTGTGCCTGTCACGCCAGGCCTGATGGCCATCTTCTCGCGTTGGGCCACACCCCCTTGATCCATAGATATGGCTTGGCCTTCTCTATTGTCCAGGTCCTGCCATAAGTCGTAGGTGTATCCTAGCGCCGCTGTCTCTCTGCCGCTATGGTGGAGTGGTGCGGGCCGGTGTTCGGCCTGAGTGGCCGCTCTGTCCCGTCCACGTGGTGGCCGGTCTGGTTCATCAGCGCGGTCATGTCTTGATGGTATTGGCTCGAGGGCCTCGTCATCAAATTGTGGTAGTAGCCGACGCTTCAGATAACTCTTTGCTGGGCGCTGAAGGCCATACTCTTCGGCGGCTAGGACCTGGGTCCATCTGTCGTTGAGTGTATCCTGTTCGGCTTGGATCTGTTGCTGCTTCTTTTTGAGGCTTCTCGCTGTTGCGATTAACTAGCGCTTGAAGCGCTCTTGCTCGAGGGGTTCCTCTGGCATGATGAAGTCTTCGTCGCCGAGGCTCACATCATCCTCGGAGGGTGCTAGATAGTTACTATCCTCCGAGTCCTTGTTCCCGACCGGATCGTCAGGGTTAACTTGCCCATCCTCCCAATCATCCTGTTCGGACATTGGCTCAACAGGGGCTTCGGGGTCTTCGGCGTTCTCCAGAGTGTTATTATCTCCGGTGCCGGTATTGCTGTATTTTTCGCGACGTGATTTTGAGCGGCACCGCTGACGTCGACGCTTTGGGGGCGCCTCGGCAAGCTTGCCCTTAACTGGATCCTTCCAGCCATCGTCTTCATCCTCTTTGGGTGTGTCCACCATAGACACGTCATATGTGGAGGTGGCCGTCCAACGTCCGGTGATCGGCGGGTCTTGGCCTTGTTGGTCTCCGACATCGTCATCCATGCCGTCGATGTCTTCAGAGGCGTAATCCAGCATGTCGGTTAAATCTTCAACAGTGGCTATGAAGTGGGTGGTGGGTGGGACGTAAAATTCCCCGCTCTCAGCCCCTAGTCCGGGCTGGGCATAGTTCGGAAGTGATTCCTCTAAGATGGCGAGGGATTGCATTAAGTCCAGAGCCTCATTTAAGAGCGAGGTTTGGACGGGAAGCGAGAGCCGCAGGGCTGGCCGGGGCGAAGGCCTCCTGGCCATGCTTGATTGGCACGGACTTCGAGAGTTCGAATCTGGAGTCCGGGGGTGAGTCAATCCTTTCAATGCTAGGGAGAACCCGGTTTGATTCCGAGCTTGCCGTGGACATAGTCGCCTCCGGATCCTCGATGACGCAGTTTGCAGCGGAGAGTCCGGTGGGCTCCAAACTCCCATCCTTGGACCTGATGGTTTGCTCCGGATCTAAGGCCAGGGCGGTGATCGGGGCCGCGAACCCTTCGAAGATCAAGTCTCCTTGGATATCGGCGACATAGTTTAGATTTCTGAAACTGATCTGATGACCAGGGGCGAGTTGTCGATCTGTTCAAGGCGGCCAACCAAGTTGGCACGCAGCGCGAAGCCGCCGACCACAAAAATTTATCCGGGGAGAAAAGTCTCCCCCGAAACGTCATCATTGTAGATGATCGAACGAGCCATCGAGCCTTCTGTTGACGGCACAGTGGAACTCTCAATGAAAGCACCAATGTCGGTGTCAAAAACCGGCCGATCTCGGGTAGGGGGTCCCAAACTATGCGTCTGAGGATCAAAGGTAACAGGAGACACGGGACATGATGTTTACCCAGGTTCGGGCCCTCTTAATGGAGGTAATACCCTACTTCCTACTTGATTGACTTTGATGAGTATAGGGGTTACAAGAGTTGATCTACCTCGAGATCGTAATGGCTAAACCCTAGATGTCTAGCCTATATGATTTGTGATAGCCTCTATGGACTAAACCCTCCGATTTATATAAACACCGGAGGGGCCTAGGGTTGTACAGAGTCGGTTTATAGAGTAAGGAAACTACACATTCGGATGCCAGGCTTGCCATCCACGCAAAGGAGAGTCCCAGACGAACACGGGGGAAGGCCTTCTATCTTGTATCTTCACGACCCATCAGTCCGACCTATGTCCAATAGGCCGGATGCCCGAGGACACCATAATCCATGACTCCCTCAATGACCGAGACACATCTCCGATCAATAACCAGTAGCGGAACCTGGATGCTCATATTGGTTCCTACATATTCTACGAAGATATTTATCGGTCAAAACCGCAATAACAACATACGTTATTCCCTTTGTCATCAGTATGTTACTTGCGTGAGATTCGATCGTCGGTATCCTCATACCTAGTTCAATCTCGTTACCGGCAAGTCTCTTTAGTCGTTCCGTAATGCATTATCCCGCAACTAACTCATTAGTCACATTGCTTGCAAGGCTTATTGTGATGTGCATTACCGAGGGGGCCCAGAGATACCTCTCCGATACTCGGAGTGACAAATCCTAATCTCGATCTATGCCAACCCAACAAACACCTTCGGAGACAACTATAGAGCATCTTTATAATCACCCAGTTACGTTGTGACGTCTGATAGCACACAAGGTGTTCCTCCGGTATTCGGGAGTTGGATAATCTCATAGTCTGAGGAATATGTATAAGTCATGAAGAAAGCAATAGCAATAAAACTTAACGATCATTATGCTAAGCTAACGGATGCACTACAAAAAAAGACACATCCGTGACATTTTGGGTCGAATGAAATTTTTTTCTGTCATACTTATGACACTTCTATGACGATAATTGTGACAAAACCCGGTATCATCATAGATGTGGTGGGCTCCTACTTCTATGACAGAAAATGGGCTTTTCGTCCTGGGCGGGCCGGAGACGCAGCTGCATGAAATTCTTTGGGTCATCCATGACAGAAAAATCATGGTAGAAGCGAGGGCGAGGAAAATATCGGGGTGTTCCCGGTTACGGTGGGTGGTCGGGGCCAAGCGATGCACGTTTCTCTCGTACATGCACGCGCGTGGGTGCGAGGCGTTGGGCTCTAACTGAACCCGAGCGATTGCACTGCAGGCTACGTGTTACTGAACCCGAGCGATCGATCGATGGCTGTTAACTGAACCCGATCGAGCGATTCCTTCGCTACTGCTGCTAACTGAAGCTGATCGATGCTGCCTCTGGATGAACAGTGAGCGTTGCTGGGGGGGTTTGGATGAACAGTTCCCGGTGGGGGTGGATGAACAGGACCCCGTGGTGTTGCCTCTGGATGAACAGGACCCCGATCGATCGAGCCGGTTGGGGCTGGATGACCAGGACCCCGTGGAGGGCTGGATGAATAGGACCACCCCGTGGAGGGCTGGATGAACAGTAGACGGTGGAGGGCTGGATGAACAGTAGCCCGTGGAGGGGTGGTTGAAGAGGAGCCCGTGGAGAGGGCTGGTTGAACAGTAGCCGATGGAGTAGCGTCCGGTGGGTCCCCGCTGTCAGGTGGAGGAATCATTATTTTGTGCGTAATAAGGAGGCACTTCCTTGCTGCGGCCGTGGACCCAGCTGTCAGCCTCTCCACGTACAGTACTCTCCGATGGAAGTCGGTCGTTGACCACATTGACCACGCCGCGCCGAGAGCACCACGGCGGTGGACGATGGCGAGGCCTCGGAAGGGGACGATGCGGAGCCGGGGAAGACGCGGCAGTGGATACCCACGCGGAGAGGAGTACGAGGGTTCACTGGTTCGGCTATGGTGTGAGGCTGCCGTCGCCGCAGAATAATAGGGGGTGTGGGTGAGTGGAGGGATGGCCTGGCCAGCGGTGGGAGTAGTAGGGGGCGGTGAGGCCTCCGCGGCAGCACAGCCGTCCACGGGAGCCAGGAGCAGGCGGGACGACCGGCGCTGCTTTGGGCGGATGGAGCAAGAAGACCAGAGGTTGAAGAACCACGATGGCCGTTGGATGGACATTGTACGGTCACTGCAGCTAGCATCGTTTATATTGACTAAGTTGACAAAGCCCTTGGTACGCGTCAACTTAGTAGGCCCACAGGTTAGCTTCCGAAACGGTGCGCCCCAGACGTTAGGGGGAGGAATCATTTTTTGGGCGGGTGAAGCTAGAATATCCGAGATTGAAGAAGAAGCACGGCATCCGTTGGATGGACATCCAACGGCCACTGCTGCTAGAACCGTGTGTTGACTATAAGTTGACAAAGCCTTGCATACACGTCAACTCTCTTTTCTTTGAGGGGACGCGTCAACTTAGTAAGGCCACAAGTGTGTGGCAGAGAACTTATAGCCCATTTGAGATTTGTAAGAATGTGCAGCCAATTTTTGAATTCTAATGGAATTTACTACAGCCCATTTACAGTTTGTTAAAAGTACATCCCATTTCAACCAACCATTCAAAACAGAATTCAATAAAAATTCCCACATCTTGATGGGATCCGAAATAATTTTATCCCGAAATTTCTAGTCAGATTAAAGACAATTTCAATATAAATTTATATTACGTAAAAATCCAACGAAACATTGCGCTCACAACAATTAATGAAATTAAAATTTTCAATATCCAAAAATAATATTTTATAAAGTAATTACGTGTTTGGTGCATTTTTTATAGTTACTGCCCAGTTTTTATAATTACATCCCATTTATTATTTCTTAAAGCCCATTTTCTTGTTAAGCCTAATGCATCCCTCCTAGGAAAGATTTGCAGCCCAGCTGGGCGGAGAATAACAACTTGACCTTGCGTGGGTATTCCTAAAAAAAGTATAGCTGGGCTAGCCATTTTCAGCTTGAAAAAAAATTAATATCGGGGCTGGATATCTGGCCTGGGCTAGACGGGCCACAGCCCGCCCAGTTAATAGCTGCAGTGATGTTTTCGTGGTTGTTGAAAGGAGAAAAATTAATATCTGGGCTAAACATCGCTCAAGAAAAACTCTGCAATGCTCACACCTCAAAAACACAAATACTGCTCGAGCTGCTTGGTCCCAGCTGTCGGCCGCTTCTTGTGCAATTCTCTCGTTTGTTGACTACATAGGTTGACAATGGTGTGGGACCGTGATGTCAGGAAACCAGGAGGAAGCAAAAAAAATTATAGTTTTATATACTAATAAGGAGGCACTTGCGTATGTGCGGCTTTGGCCCTGGTGGGTCCCCACTGTCATCCTCTCCAAGTAAAGTCGTCTCCTCATCCTCATGTCCGTTGACCATGCTGACAACGCGAGACGGCGGCGCCACGGCGAGTGCAACAACTCGAAGGACGACGGAGAGGGCCTCGCGGGCCCTATAGATGGTCTGATACAGCGCCCGCTGCTCATTCGGGAAGCCAGGATCATAGGGCCACATGTCCGCGACGGCATTGTCGTTCGCTTGTTCACCAGTGCTCGTTGAGGAGACGAAGATTGCAGCACAGGTCCTCCTGTGCTGGTAGCTCTTACGCCATTAGGGCGTCGAAGTGCGGCCGCACCTGCTCTATGGTGAACACGGCCATAATCGGCTTGGACAGTGGCGCCGGCTCCTGGTCGGAAGCTACGTCCATCGTCTGATTGTCGTCACTCAGCTCGGCGAGGTAGCTGGCGAGCCAGCATGTCCGGCTGCTGGACCGACCTGCTGCCAAGCACGAGTCTGACTGCCCTGGCCCACCCAGACCGCCTCCCTCGCCCGCGCGCGCTTTCTGCCCGAAACGGTCAGCGCCGCTCGCCCCGCTTCCCGGTGCATGCGATTGCTCCGCCTTCAAACGACACAAGTGCCGTCCATCCGTCCTTGTGCCGCCCACATTAATGATACACGGTTGCCGAGGCGGCTAATCTGGCGCCACACATCCGTCCCTCCGCCACCCACCATTGCTATATAAACTGCTGCACCGGCCATAGCCGCAGTCATCCGCATTCGTTCCTATTCTCCTATCCACACCACTACTGCCCACCATGGCTTCCTCGCGCTCCAGCGCTCTTCGGGACGGGCGGACAACAAACCACAAGGAGATGGAAGCCATTGTTTCCGACTGGCTAGCCGGCAGGCAGCTGGAGGACGACGACGTCCCAATGGAGAACATGGTAGTCGACGATCCGGCGCCAACCCCATCCTCCGCGCCATCCTCGCCGGTGCATTGCACCATGACCATCGGCAAGGCCCGTGCCCAATATATGGACACAGTGAGGCAGAAGCGTGAGGAGCAGTTCCAGGAGGCGCAGGCCGACGCCGGCCACAACCACCATCTCCTCCAGGAGCACCTGCAGGCGGAGGAGCAGATCACCGCGGAGCAGGCAGAGCAGGAGGTGCTGCTTGAGTCGTACCGCTCCGCCCACGAGGGCCGCCTCGAGCGCTGGCGGTACCGCATGCGGATGGCGGAGGCTGCAGCCGCCTACAAAGAGGGCAATGAAGCGGGCGAGGCGCTGTTTGGCGAGACCGAGGACGAGGCAGAGGACAATGCCGGCTCCGACGAGTCCCCGATCCGCTGGCGTCGACGAGGCCCTACTCCGCCGAGGCCCAGCGGCACCAACAACGAGGCCGAGGACACCGCTGGCTTCGCCGAGGCCCCACCCTACCGGCAACGAGGGGGGATTTCCCCCGCTCCGCCGAGGCGCCGCCCGCCGGCAACGAGACAGAGGACATCGCCGGCTCCGCCGAGGCCCCGCCCCGTGGCCAACGAGGCCACGCCACATAGAAAACGAGGAAGAGTAGAAGACGGTAGGTCGCCGCCGCTCGGGTCCAAGTAAAGCCACCGCTGCTACCCTCCGGGTGGTGGCAGTGAGCTGTACATCATGGAGCAATTCTATGATTACAGGATGATTGAAGAGCGCTCCATGGTTGAGCAAGCTCATGAGATACAATCATTTGCTAGAGAACTTGAGCACTTCAGTTGTATGCTACCAGACAAGTTTGTTGCCGGAGGTATCATCACTAAGCTTCCTCCTTCGTGGATCTCATTGGCACTCTTGATGTGGAAGAAAAGGTGAGAGCAAAGGACACACGTGCTCGAGGAATTGAGGGAGGATCTAGTGCCAATCTGGTACAGAAGAAGAACTTCCAGCCCCACAAGTTCAAGAACAAGGGCAAGTTTGATGGTAAAGCAAAGTTTGATGGGAAGAACAAGGCTGTGCAACACACGAACTTCAAGAAGAAGATTGACAAGAAGAAAGGTGTTTGTCATGTGGGGATCCTGATCATTGGGCTCCTATTTGCCCTAACCGTTATGACAAGCTAGGCGGGTTGACCACTGACGGCCGGTTAGCTTCTTGGCGACGACGTGGAGTCGGAGAGCTATGTTGGAGAAGGACGCTGCTTCTACTTAACTGCTGGTGCAGTTGGCTGACTGACACGTGGGCCCAACAGGCATATGGGCCACATGTCAGTTACGCAACTGCACCTGCAATTAAGTCACTGAAGCTTCTGTTCGGCTCAGCCGAACACAGGTGGGTAGCTTCGGTTAATTAATTATACCTCAAGCGCACCCCTTTTTAGTTGAAGAATGTATGAAATGTAATGAAATCCGGCATGCTTATATGAAATCCGACCATGTATGAATGAATTTATTTCGATTAGTTCAAATTCTTGTATCACTGGCATTGGATGAACATGCAAAACAATACGTAATAGCATTATTCCCAGGGTGATCTCCTCGTTTGCAGCAGTTTCACATGTACTCCCTCCGGTCCTTTCTAGTCTGCATACAAGTTTTGTCTACAGTCAAAGTATCTCAACTTTGACCAATCTTATAGAAAAACTATGCACTTTCACAATGTGCAAAGTAAAAAGGAACATAAGGAGTAGAAAGAGTTTGAGCAGCTTTTTAGCGTTCCTGTACATTGCAATCAAACACACAGGCCTGGCAATTCATAGAGAACATTCAAAACAATCGATGATTATGCATCTCAGCGATTCACATGTTAGAGCCAATATTTACTTCACAACTAAAGAATAAACAAAAAAATGGATCGGCCCTGCTGACAGCAAAGGGCGTCCCATTCAAAAATATCAAACGCATGTCTTCTTGCTAAAATCCATGAGCAAAATTTGACAAGGTTTTCCCATTCCAAAATATCAAATGCCTATGATTGTGGAATGGGTAGGGTTTGCCATCAGTTCGAACATTGACATGGCACCTCGTGCTAAATAAACCAGCTGTTCTTTTTGTGCAGTTCCACCAAAATCAACCAAATTCGCGCGTAGCTTGTATGATTTCACCCTTATATGTTGCAACGCCTTGAACTTATTGGCACCTCCATTCTTGTGGTGGAAATGAATGATTCGATGTATTCATGAACATTTTGTGCAGTTCCCATTGAAATCAAGCTGAGCACCCCTGTTTGCACAAATACAAAAAAAGTGATTAGTATAAAGCAAACTGTACTATGAATTGACAGTTTAAACACACACCTACATGGTCCATGTAGAGCACACTTTTAGAAAAATGGAACACACCGGAAAGAATC
>NC_057814.1:522573483-522579728 GCF_018294505.1 Triticum aestivum | reverse complement strand
AACTGCTCCTTCTGATGAGAAGATAGACAGGGCTTCTTCATCCTGGCATAATCGGAACTAGTCACTTCACATACTCCATATTCTTCTTCAGAGGAGGATGATCCTGTTGTGCAAAGACAAGAGGATAAATAAATGCTAGCATCCCTGTTTGCTCGAAAAAAGGAAAGGAAATATTTAAAACAGCACAGATGAAGCACTTCTCAAGGACAATACCACTTTTTGATGACAGGATCTAAACAGTAGCACAACACCAATAGAGATGACAAAGCTTAATCATATGGATGAAATCAGTGGGCGAGTACCAACCTTTGTCAGGAGGCTTATTGTAGCATACAGATGAAGCACTTCTCTGGAACCATCTGTTGCTATCTACTGTGGTGGCCATGCTTACTATATACTCCTCGATTAGATTAATGTTTCCAACGTGCAGTTCTACTAAAATATATGGTATCTTCAAAGAAGATCCCTGTTTGCACAACTAGAGATAATTACGTATTACATTAAGAGTGGCATCAAATCAGTGGCAAAACAATTGCTCGTTCCAGCCATAGCAATAAATTAAGATGCAAAACTATATCATTACTTGTGTCATCACAGTTCCAGTGCTTCATTACAGCACCAGGAGTTGATTTTTGTTTTTCTTCCGCTTGTTCTTCCCCTTCATCACTTGGTTCAATAACAGACAAGCTTCGCCTTCAATGTAAGATTTGGCATGTCAATTAGGTTGCACAAGTATAGCACTAAACAATGACACTAATTTTCTGATGGAAGTGGAAAAATACAGGCCAACAGTTGTGAAATATCCTTATCTTACGTCAATGGGATATTGCGGTGCACATACAGATTGGAAGTCTTGTCTCCATTTGTGCAGTTCACTAAAATCAAGCAACATTACCGTACAAGTAGCACAACATATGAAAGCACACTGCAGAATCATGTGAAAGAAGGATAGTACTGACCTCTCATGACGCGGAATTCAAACAACTCACAAGAAGAAGATCTGAACCAAATTTGCCAACACAGATAGGAAGTAAGATCTCCTCTTGTGCAGTTCCACTAAGATCAAGCAATCAAGCAACATTGTCGGTGTGACATTTTGGTTGAACTGCACAAAACACTCTTAAAACAAAAGTGTTTTGTGCAGTGCAACAAAAGGTCACAATGGCAACGAGGTGAAGTAGATAACCCTGTTTACCCAGAGGTGCAAAGGAAACAACTAGTGGTCAATAACGGTGGATGACACAGAAGCCAACAAAATGAAGCATCTACCTTATCTAAATGGGAAAGAAAGCAATACAGTAGCATTTCTCAAATGGTGGCATTGATTAATATCAACAGAGAGATTATATTAACAATAAAATTCGTTAAACATGTAATTTGCTTTTAACTGTGGCATTGCATCAATTTTCCAGCGGCATTATTGGAGGGTGTTTGTTTACAGGGACATTTTGGTGGAGGGACTAAAAAAACTCCGTGTCAGTCCCATCTAAACCAAACAGGAGGGACTTTTAGGTCCCTAAAACTGGGCATTTGGGACTAAAGAAAGAAGACCCCGAGGGAGAGTCTTTTTGGGACTTTTTCCAACAGTTGCCCCTGCCACGCATCACACCTTGTCTCTATTAGTTCATTACTAGGGGTAACATGGTCTTTTAACATGTCATTTAATAACCTCTAGTCCATGTTTAGTCCCTGGAACCAAGCAGGTAGGGACTAGGGAGTTTTTAACCAAACATGGCCTTAGATTAAGAACAACTAAAGAGTTGCATGGGACAGTGGACGCACCAGCACCATGTGCATCTACCGATGTACTGGGGTGATGCACAGTCTGTTGCAACAAAGAACAAACAACCAAGGAGCATATTTGTGTTGGTCCCAGTTTTGTTATCTTTAGACACCTTTCCCTATGTGAGCGCAACAAATCTAGTCCTGCTCAAACTCTACAGCCTTGTCCCCCAAAACAAAAGATTAGTTCGTTAGAGATGTGCATACTGCGTTTGTCATTGTTTTCCCTTTTCGACCAACGTAGGTGCTGGATAGCCAGTCTGTACTAGTACTTTCCCCACTTCCTTTCCTCTGTGAACCACGTCCTAGATTTATGCTATACAACTTTCCCCACTACTTTCCCCCATTCCTGTCCTCTTTGAACCACGTCTTAGATTCATGCGATACAACTTTCCCCACTACTTTCCCCCTTCCTTCCCTTTTTGAACCACGTCCTAGATTCATGCTATACAACTTTTCCCACTCCTTTCCCCCATTCCTTTCCTCTTTGAACCACCTCCTAGATTCATGGTATACAACTTTCCCCACAACTTTCCTGTTTGATCCAACACCTAGATTCGAGTGCAGAAGCAGAAAAAGCCCACATGCAGCTAGAGCAATGCATGTGGAATAAGTAAATTATACCTTAAGGTTCTTGGGGTGTGGTTCGGTGGGCGACCGGAGGCCGTTCGACCCACACTATGTACAACGGCGAAGAAGAAGGGGTCAGAGGCCCTCCCGCGCCGCCGCTGGGTGAAAGTGAACAGCTGCGCCGGTAGTGGATTCCCTCCCTCGCCGACGGCGACAGCGTTAAGCCTCCTTCCCTTCCTGGCGGACGGATCCTGCCGGCTCTTTGACCAGCAGTGAGGGGAGAGAGAGGCCAACAAAGTCTTGTTTAGATCTGGAGAGGGTGAGAGAGTGTGAAGAGAGCAACTACAAGCAGACCAGCAGTGAGGGGAGAGAGAGAGGCCAACGAAGTATTGTTTAGAACCGGAGAGGGTGAGAGAGTGTGAAGAGAGCAACTACAAGCGCTGAGGCTCCAGCGTGTATATATATACTGGAGAGAGTGCGAAGAGTGCAAACCCTAGAAAACAAGCGCCGAGGCTGCAACTTATACGTGATGAGGTGATTATACGGTCACTACGAGATATTATAGCTCCGTATCCATCCATTTTGACCAGTCAAAGAATCCTCCTGGCACGAATTATGCTCAAGTGTACTTATCGAACCCGAGACCTCAAGTTTGATGAGCGAACAGGCTAACCAGCTACACAACCCTCCCATTATGTTCAACGAGAGTAAAATAACCTTTTATACATTCCTGCATTCGTGTGACAAGCATGCCGTGTTTTTGTGTGTGTGGGAGCCATTGGGATTTAAATCATAATCGTGTCATGTGGCTTTGGTGGTAAGACTATCCACAGTGGTGCAGAAATAATGCAGCCTTAGTCACCTTACCTCTCTCCACGTAGTACGTTGGGTCCCACCAGTCAGAGGGTGAAACAAACAAATTAATAAGAAAACTTAAAAGCGCCAGCGGTGTATCTTACCTCACACATATCGCTAGTGCTCGGGAACACTGTCCAATTGATCCCTCTGTTCGCTCACATACTATTTTAAGTGAATACTTATTATAACATGCACACAATTTTGGGCACTTGTATTCGACCTAAGTCAGTGTACCACCGTATCTCGTACGACTCCCTCCGTCTAGGGGTAATAAGTCACGTTAGAACGTGCAGCGGGACCAAGGTGCAAGCAGATTGGAGGAGAAGGAGAAACTTGACCGGTCATTCCTCCAATCAAAGCCCTGATTTCTGTCTCTAAACGCAACAATTAATCCAAACAACTAAGAGATGCCGTTTTAGCTACCATGCAGGGCCACGTATTAACTCGCATGAAAGCCGACTTTGATTTCTTGACTGATCAACGCGAAGTTGCGCTCCATGCATTGGGTTTCCGGGGGAGATAACAAGGTAGAGTAAGGAGCGTTTGGTTACATTGCTTAGGCTGGTCATAGTGGTGAGTAACTTGGACTAGTAACATGCATATGTTACTAGTCTATGTTACTACTACGCGAAGTTTCCCGTCGGGAGCGAGCCGATCTGGCTCTCCTGAGCTAGCAAGGTTTTTCTAGCCCACCCAAGCTAGCTGGCCCACAAAAGCTAACATATTTTAACAGTTCCAAACGCCTAACCTTGCCCGGCTATGCTATAAGCTGTTCTTGCTAAGGATCCAAACGCTCCCTAAGTAACAACGCTCGCTAGCAGCGAGGCCAGGAGGGGATTGAGATGCGAAGTTAATGGACGACGCCTAAACATTTTGGGAATATCTGATTTCCGTAGGATGACTTAACACCTAGACAGAGGGAGTACTACTCCTCAGTCCAAGTTTGATGGAATATTCGTCACCTCTTCTCTTCTTGTACGTACTCCATTTGTATCTCACTTCCTGTGGCTTCGCACTCACACGATTTTCCTATTCTATGAACCTGTGTGTGCATGTGCGTGTGTGTGTGTG
This sequence comes from Triticum aestivum, assembly GCF_018294505.1. NCBI lineage: Eukaryota > Viridiplantae > Streptophyta > Magnoliopsida > Poales > Poaceae > Triticum > Triticum aestivum. The sequence continues at coordinate 522,575,447 of NC_057814.1, read as the reverse complement.
TGTTTAACAGCATGTGTGTGTTAGAGAGAGCGATAGATCGACCTACTCCTACAGAGAGATGGTGTGTAGTGTACGATTTTAGCCGCGAGAGTCGGTGCATCCTCTTGTTTCCGGGCGTCCGGTAGGGACGGGCGGACAGCTGCCACGCCCGCTCCTGACCAGCCTGGCCCACCCAAAGCCCCTCCATCGCCCGCGCGCGCTTCCTGCCTGAAACGGTCAGCGCCGCTCCAAAGAATCGGTGCCGCATTCATGCCCAGGCAGAGCGGACGCGACCTCTCACTGGCGCCTGCGTTGAAGGGAGAAGTGGATTCAAGAGTGATGGTTGCTTCGTCCGTCCAACTTACTGCTGGGTCTATGTGATTTGACAGCTCATTGGTCATTATTACTGAGGTGGTAGGACTGCTGGATGTCCCACGCTTTCGGCGAAAGGAGGTACTACTAGATTACAATTTTCTCCATTCTTACGGTGGAGGAGTGCAAGAGCAGTGAAAACACGCAGGCTCAGTGATTACATGGCCCACCTCACACTAGCACCATATTTTTTGGACACCGTGCGACACCTAACTCTTTACATAGTACTCCATCCGTTCCTAAATATAAGTCTTTGTAGAGATTCCACTAGGTGGACTACATACGGAACAAAATGAATGAATCTACACTTAAAATGCATCTATATACATCCGTATGTGGTTAATGGTGAAATCTCTACAAAGACTTATATTTAGGAACGGAGGAAGTACTTGTATAGTACGTACTGTAATTTATCAGCGAGATAGTACAATGCTATGAAGCTTCCAGCTTCTGTTACATGTATCTTGCGTCCAAGGTTGCCCGTTGCAACATTTCATCAAATACAAAGGAGACTAACATGCATGCTATTGCATCTCAATGCTTAGTAGATCATAGTAAATATGTACTCCCTCCGCTCCAAAATAAGTGTCTCAACTGTATGCTACATACGGAGCAAAATGAGTGAATCTACACTCTAAAATACGTCTATATACATCAGCGTTTGGAGTATGTACTAGTAGTTCATATTGAAATCTACTACAGGACATATATATTCCAAACAATATGATAATCTCTCTAACCAAGGTAGTAGGGACGAGGAGTAAACGGGGGGAGTAGTAAAATTTTCTCCTCGTCCTGCGAGCTACCGCGCGCATGGGCGAGGGAGCGGGTGTAAGGCGTACAGTACTACTACTAGTAAGCAAGCTTCACCTCATCCTGCGAGCCACCGCGCCTGTGGGCGATGGAGACGGCATACTAAGCAAGCTTCTCCTCGTTCTGTGAGTTGACGGGACACATCAAAAGTACTCCAGTGTATAGAGCCTTGCCTCTAAGGTAGGCCCCACATGGTTTGCCTCTTTTTTAACATAACGCGTCAAGTCGCAATTTGTTTGTTCACCCGTGGTAGATGATCCTCCCTCCATCTAGTGGACAACCAGTACACATGTCAAATTACCACGTGGGCTGCCTTTTCGTACAGAAATGAGCTCCACCGTGTACCCGCGCGGGTGTGGTTGGGAAAGAGACGGGAGTATGTGCGCCGTGCGTGCACCTCTCCTCTTCGTGCACGTCCCCCACCTACGTGGGTGTGTGTGAGAGATACAAACCTAGACAAATGGCTTGTGCATTCGTGAGTGTTTTTGGGGGGGGGAGGTTGATTTCGTGAATGTATTTGTGGGAATATGTGTCGATGACATCTCAAACAAAATTTTGCATGCAATGTGTGTGAAATGGAGGCCTATCCATATCATATATAGAGGGTCGGGCGATCCACGAGAAGAGAAGGAGGGGTCATAGATATCGATAGAGTCGAAGAGAGGATCAAGTGGGTGGGTGCGAGATCGATGAAGAGAGCCATCGAAATTGTGTGTGTGTGTGTGTGTGTGCAAGTCAAAGATATAGGGCGACTGACCTAGCTACCGGAACGTCAGAGGGCACAGGTCAAGTTTGTGTGT
>NC_057814.1:522570428-522573147 GCF_018294505.1 Triticum aestivum | reverse complement strand
GTAGGTAGAGGCCTAACTATAGAGGTAGAACGACTCGTATATGTGTTGAGAAGGAGAGACCCAGCTATGTCTTGAGGGAGATCGGTCGACATCCATACATAACTGAAGGACGGGAAATAGGATGGGACAGAGAGAGTGAGAGAGAGAGAGGGAGGAAGAGGGGTAGAGTGCTGGATGGGTGATGGAGTTGCTTCTCGAAGATGGTGGGAGAGGCCTACTAGACAAACTGAGGGTGGAAGTGCAATATTATCAATAAGAGTGGGGATGTGTTTCTGTGTGTGCCTGTGCATGATAGATCTGTCGGGACACATCCATGGATGATGAAGGGGAACCATGTGTTTGGTAAGCAAACCTAACTAGATCAGTAGATCAATTGTTGTTTGTCAGAGGAAGGGAGAGACATAACTAATGAGGTAGATCGATCGACGCGTGGGGAAAAACGAGTTATAAGGACCTAGCTAGCTATATGTACAGCGGGAGATCGGTCGGTGTACATCCATTTGTCAGAGGCAAATAAGGCCCGGCGAGACGGATAGACCGAGAGAGTGGAGCTAGGAGGTGGTGCGAGAGGCCCAGCTACTAGCTAGATAGGGGGAGGAGTGTGCGGTTTTGAGATCGATGAAAAGAGGGGCGAGAGTTTACACGTGTGTGGGACCGTATGAGAGACACGAGGCAAGGACACATAAAGGAGGAGATTGAAGGTGCGTGTGTATGTTGTAGGCAGACATTGCTGGAGAGGTTTATCGATCGGTGTGTGTCGGAAAGGAGTTGTGGAGACTGTGGGAGAACGACCTAAAGAAAAAAATGAATGTGCGTGATGGATAGAATGCTAAGGGAGGGGGAGGGTGAGGAGGGCGTGTGCATGCACGAGAGAAAGTTAGTGGTAGCTACAAAGGTTAGATGATTGTGTGGGTGTAAGAGACTAACAAAGATCAGAATTTGATATGAAAGTGGATTCATATATTTGAATAGGAGATCATAGTGTTTTAAACATATGCATGCATGAATATAGCGGTGATACGCGTGTTGTGGTTTTGCACATGTTATACCATAATGTGATAATGCATGGCGTTTACAACTCACAGCTAAATGTCTAACAATCTAAACCACACTATACATCGAACAATCTCACATTTTATTTGAATTTGTGATAATGTGTGGCGTTTGCAGCTTACAACTAAATATCGAACAATCTAAACAATACTATATATCGAACATTCTCACATTTTATTTGAATTTGTGGTAATGTGTGGTGTTTGCAACTCACATCCAAATACTTGTAGGCGTAGGGGGCGGGGCACCATACATAATGTGATAAACACATTATACATATGAGACATAGTTTAGTTTGTGAAGATCTAGCTAGAGCTTGAAATGTACCATGATTTGAAATCAACATAAAGTGGATTCAAAAAATCGAGTTCGAGTTCATATAGTACACATAGTTCATATGTAACTCGAGACTAATCATGTGGTGTGCTGTGAAGATAATACACAAACAATGGTTTAACTTGACAATAATGACGATTGTAGATCTTATTAAAACAGAGAAACGAATTCAAATACTTTGACTTCACAACAATCATTATTGTAGATCTTATTCAAATAGAGAAACAAATTCAAATTTAGTTCATATTGAAGCGGTAGTATATACGTTTGGAATGCACTAAAACGTTGATTTGAGTACTAGGTTGCATGCATTATACACGTAGCAAAATATTTTAATTGAACATAACATGAATTCAAAGTTTTGAATGACATTTGTAGTGCGAATTGATTTGGTACAGTACACGTTAGGCTTGTCCGAAAATTTCAACCCGCGCCTTGTTAGCCCGAAATATTTAAGATGTATCTTTGTCTCGTTGTGCTCCGACAACTCCCTCCATCTCAACCCGCGCCTTGCTATTCCAAAATTACAACGCGCACGAAAAGTCCCACCTCCTGTGAAATCCCGACACGCAAAATGCCCGTGATACCCTTGAACCGAAAGAACCGCCTCAAATCGGTGGGGGTACTTTCGTAACTTACCCCACATTTCGGACAAGCGCGTCCCTAAGCCATGGTTCCCCACTCCCATCCCATACGCCCACCCATTCATACACCGAGGCCGGGAAAACCCGCGAAGCCCCACACCCTCCTCCGTCCGCCACCCAGCCGGAGCCTCTTCCCCGACGACGTCGTCCACAGCAACACCTCGACGTCCCTCATCCACCGTACCGGATGAGGATCCGTCGTCGATCTGGTCGTCCCGCCGGTTCAGCCACCCCGTCCTCCACCTCCAAGGAGCTGCCCCGATGTTCCCCTCGTCTTTCGCGCCACCTCCATTCCCACACCGCCGTCTTCACCTGCACCACCGGAAGAGCATCATCATCACCGTTTCCTCGGATGAAGCTGCGGCCTAATCGGCGCCACCAAAGAGGTTGTACACTAATCGCCATAGTTTCTTCTTGATTCGATCTCACGGTGCTGCCGGCGCTCGGTCCCAAGCCGACACGGCGCTGCTCCATCCATGGCAGCGTCGTCGGTCACTTCCTCCACGGTGTCGCTCCCTCGGCGGCGACGTCCACATCAGTAGGAGCTGCTTCTGCTTTAGCTCTCGCTCACGGTGCTGCTCTGCTCTTGCTCTCGGTCCCCTGCCTGGTCTGCTCTTGCTTGCGCTACTGCTCTCGCTCTTGCTTGCGATGCTGCTCCGATTTAGCTACACTTTAGTCGACTGAAT